>NC_080386.1:52957943-53257943 GCF_014773155.1 Arachis stenosperma
TCTCACCTGAACGCGTGTGATTGACAACCACTTCCGTTCTACATGCAACAGAGCTTGAATGTGTATCTCTAGATTCCCCACAGAATCTTCGTGGTATAAGCTAGATAGATGGCAGCATTCATGAGGATCCGGAAGTCTCACCTTGTTTGTGGTATTCCGAGTAGGATCCTGGGAATCCGGAAAGTCTAACCTTGTCTGTGGTATTCCGAGTAGGATTCCGGTAATGAATGACTGTACGTGCTTCAGACTTGCAAGTGTTGGGCGTGATGACAAACGCAAAAGAATCAAGGATTCTATTCCAGTAGGCGCGGAACCCACCAGTGATTAGCCGTGCTGTGACAGAGCGCGTGAGCGTAGTTTCACTGCGAGGATGGGATGTACCTTCGGCCAGGTGATGCCTCCAGACGATTAGCCATGCAAGTGACAGCCGCAGAGGACCATTTTCCCGAGAGGATTAAAAGTAGCCATCGTCGAACGGTGAACCCCTATACACACTTGCCATGGAAAGGAGTAAGAAGATTGAGTTGAAGCAGTAGGAGAGCAGGCGTCCTTGAGCCATACAGTATCTCCATATGCTTATCTGAAATTCTCACCAATGAATCTGCATAAGTATTCTATCCCTTTTATTATTTCTATTTTATTATTAATTTTCGAAACCATAAACAAATTTAATCTGCCTGACTGAGATTTACAAGGTGACCATAGCTTGCTTCATACCAACAATCTCTGTGGGATCGACCCTTACTCGCGTAAGGTTTATTACTTGGACGACCCAGTACACTTGCTGGTTAGTTGAACGGAGTTGTGAAAACAACCGATGCCATAATAATAATTTCATACAAATACAAAGAACATGGATCACAATTTCGTCCACCAATATCCCTCCCTAAGTCACCATCCAATACAACATTCAAGTGTGTAAAATTCTTACCCTTAAGCTTTACTTTCTCACTTGAATATGGTTTGCTTGAAACAGATGGACAACTTAGAGCTCTTTGTGGCTTTAAGAGCAAATGGGAGATGGTTAATGGTTGGTATTGTAAATCAAAGTTCATGATGGTTACATGTTCAAGGCTTAATAGCAAGGATTGGTGTAGAGCTAGTTTGCTTGGGTCTAGGACGATGTTTGGTTACTCAAAGGAGAATTCTAGGTACCTATCACCCAATTGGAATCATGATGACCAACTAGAAAATGGGTGTGAAAATAAGATATGGGATCCCGGATCGCAACATGAAGGCCAATTTTGGGAGCTTATATCTTGGATAGAACTTCACCCAAGCTTGGTGAAGTCGGTTGGAAATTCTGACAACTGTTTGAGAAGCAAGCATCCTTGGAGGTTCAAGGATGAATACAAGCATTAGCTGCCATAACAAGGAGCTTCCCAATTTTCCAACTTAAGAACATACACTAAAAATACTAGGTGGTAGACACCCCACTATGGTAAACTATTTCCATTCTCTTGTAGATATAATCAATGAATGATTTGGGTTGCCGTTGTAGGTAGTTTCTCTTCCTTGAACATTCTTGTTTTAATGCCCTAGTTGTTAGTTTGTTTAAATTGCACTTTGTTCTTGAATTGTATGTTGCTTGTATTACAAGTTTGGTTAGTTTTGTAGTTGAAAATTTTAGAAAAAACCCAAAAATTTTGTTTTCCATTTTCATTTTGGTTGGTTTTGAGTTGGAGATAGTGTTAGGAGGATTTTAAGCTCTATTTAAAAAAAAGGGCAGGCATGCGTACGCGTGCCCGATGCCCGACGCGTACGCGTCGATGCGCCAACATGCCCCATAAATTTTCCCGAGAGTTGCGCCCACTTTATGCCCATTTTGTGCCTTTGGCACAACTCCAACCCATGCATACGCATACTTTACGCGTACGCGTCGATTCACACTCTCCCCATCCACGCGCAAGTGTCTATAACGCATACGCGTCGATGCTCCTTCAGCACACCCACGTGCACGGTTCAAGGACGCGTACGCATGGATTCAAAATCAATAACACACCTACTCGCAAGCCAAAATCCAGTTGTGTCCCTTTACCCATTCATCCACAATGTTCCACTTTCTCTTTTTCCTCTCACTCCACAGAACCTCCATCGCCACCCTTCTCAAGCTTTGCAGCCACCACTCTGCAACCACCACTCTGGCGACCAGTGCCGCTGCCGACCACCATCTTTCTTCTCGTCTTCCCTTCTCTTTCTCTCTTCCTCTCTCCTCTTGACTTGAATTGAGTAATTAGTGACTCTTGAGTTATGAAACTCATTTGTTGATTCATAATTGGAAATTGTTAATTGATTTGCATGTCACTAAAGCTAGTCTTTCCTTAGGATTTGACTAGGACTTATGGATCCAAATTGATTATCTTCACTTGACTTGCCTTCATAGTTAGAGGTTAACTAAGTGGAGCAAAGAATAATTGTTGTCACAATTGATCATGGTAATGAGGATATGACTTCTAGTTCTCATACCATGCCAAGAGCTTTCTTAGTGTTAGTTTATTTCTTCTGCAATTTACATTTCTTGTCTCTTAATTCAAAAACCCCAAAACATACTTCATAGCCAATAACAAGAACACTTTATTGTAATTCCTAAGGAGAACGACCCAATGTTTGAATACTTCGATTATTTTTATTGAGGTTTGTTACTTGTGACAACCAAATATTTGATTGAAGGAATTGTTTATTGGTTTAGAACTATACTTTACAACAAAAATTCAATTGTGAAATTCTTTACCACGAACAATTTTCGTCCATCAATTTTTGGGCTTGAAACTAGGTCCAAATCAGCATAGATATTGCCCCCAGTAAATTCTGTTAAGTGCAGCATGTGATGCTCGTCACACATACGCGTCAGCCATGCGTACGCGTCGCTGAACCTTGCACTTGGCCACGCGTACGTGTCATCCAAGCGTGCGTGTCCCTACCAGATTCTGAAATCCTTAATTCCTTGTGTTCCTTTCACTTTTGCATGCTTCTTTTCCATCCTCTAAGCCATTCCTGCCCTATAAAACCTGAAAATACTTAACACACATATCACGGTATCGAATGGTAATAAGAGAGGATTATAATTTGCAATTTTAAGGTCAAGGAAGCATGTTTTCAATTATCTAACGAAATTAGGAAGGAAACTTAAAAACATGCAATTTACATGAATAAGTGTGAGAATAGTTGACAAAACCCGCTCAGTTCAGTCCAAAATATATCATAAAATAGTGGTGTATCAATCACCCCCGCCCTGCCTGAAACATCATTGGAAGCTCTGTCCACGTGGAGCTCCCATTGCTTGGTTGGGGGCTCGGCATTAGGACTGGCCATTTCGGCCAAGAAGTCTGCCATGGCCTAGACTTTGATAGGATGTCTTGGTTGGTAGGTGATGTTGAACTGTGATAGCTCTAATGACCACACCATCATCCTACATGCCATGTACGATTTCTACAGCACCTGTTTGATAAGCTGGTCAGTTCGAACTATGATTGGATGGCTTTGGAAGTATTGCATGAGCTGCTGAGATGAGACGAGTAATGCAAAGGCTAGTTTTTCCAACCGTCAGTATCGGTTTTTTGCGCTCTGGAATACCTTGCTGATGAAATACACCGAAAATTGCTAGTTCCCCACTTCCTGAATGAGTGTCGCACCAATTATTTCATCTGAGATCACTAGATATAGATATAACAGCTCTTCAATTTACAGTTTTGCCAAGACTGGTAGTTCCGACAAGAGTTTCTTGAAGTGTTGGAAAGTAGTTTTGCACTCCTCCGTCCATTAGAAAGTGATCCCATTTCTCATGAAGTTAAAAAAGTGGGAGGGCCCTTTGTGCTGAGTATCTTCTGAATCTTCAATTCTCTGTATTATTGACTTGAAAAGATACAAATTAAAAATATTTTTGGACTTTTAATAATGAGGATTAATCAAAATGCAACTAAAATCAAATAACAATGCATGCAAGACACCAAACTTAGCAGTTTGTATACTACTGACACTAACAAAATGAGAATGCACATGAGAAATAACAAAACACTCAAGTCAAGAGAATTCAAAGATCAGAGCAAGGAAATTGTGATCTCTACTTTTCACAACTCAAATAGTCCCCGGTAATGGTTCCAAAAACTTGGTGCTCAATACCATGGTTTAAACATAATTTCACAACTTCGCACAACTAACCAGCAAGTGCACTGGGTCGTCCATACGCGAGTAAGGGTCGATCCCACAGAGATTGTTGGTATGAAGCAAGCTATGGTCACCTTGTAAATCTCAGTTAGGCAGATTAAATTTGTTTATGATTTCGAAAATTAATAATAAAAAGAAATAATAAAAGGGATACTTATGCAGATTCATTGGTGGGAATTTCAGATAAGTGCATGGAGATACTGTATGCCTCAAGAACGCCTACTTTCCTGTTGCTTCAACTCAATCCTTCTTACTCCTTTCCATGGCAAGCTGTGTATAGGGGTTCACCGTTCGACGATGGCTACTTTTAATCCTCTCAGGAAAATGGTCCTCTACGGCTGTCACTCGCATGGCTAATCGTCTGGAGGCATCACACTAGCCGAAGGCTACATCCCATCCTCACAGTGAAAACTACGCTCACGCGCTCTGTCACAGCACGGCTAATCACTGGTTGGTTCCCGATCCTACTGGAATAGAATCCCTTGATTCTTTTGCGTCTGTCACTAACGCCAGCACTTGCGAGTCTGAAGGACGTCACAGTCATTCATTACCAGAATCCTACTCGGAATACCACAGACAAGGTTAGACTTTCCGGATTCCCAGGATCCTACTCGGAATACCACAGACAAGGTGAGACTTTCCGGATCCTCATAAATGCCGCCATCTATCTAGCTTATACCACGAAGATTCTGTTGGGGAATCTAAGAGATACACATTCAAGCTCGGTTGCATGTAGAACGGAGGTGGTTGTCAATCACGTGCATTCACAGGTGAGAATGATGATGAGCGTCACATAATCATCACATTCATCATGTTCTTGGGTGCGAATGAATATCTTGGAATAAGAATAAGAGAGAATTGAATAAAAAGTAATAGTAATTGTATTAAAACTTGAGGTACAGCAGAGCTCCACACCCTTAATCTATGGTGTGCAGAAACTCCACCGTTAAAAATACATAAGTAGAAGGTTCAGGCATGGCCGAATGGCCAGCCCCCTAAAACGTGATCAATAGCCTCTTAGGATGAAGAATAAAACAAAACTAAGACCAAAGATGAAACGTGGTCAAAAGACATCTAATACAATAGTTAAATGTTCTATTTATAATAAACTAGCTCCTAGGGTTTACATGAGTAAGTATTTGATGAATAAATCCACTTCCGGGGCCCACTTGGTGTATGCTTGGGCTGAGCTTGATCAATCCACGAGCTGAGGCTTCTCTTGGAGTTGGACTCCGAGTTATGACGTGTTTTGGGCGTTCAACTCCGGATCATGACGTTTTTCTGGCGTTTAACTCCAGACAGCAGCATGAACTTGGCGTTCAACGCCAAGTTACGTCGTCAATTTCCGAATAAAGTATAAGCTATTATATATTTCTGGAAAGCCCTGGATGTCTACTTTCCAACGCCATTGAGAGCGCGCCATTTGGAGTTCTGTAGCTCCAGAAAATCCATTTCGAGTGCAGGGAGGTCAGATTCCAACAGCATCAGTAGTCCTTTTTGTCAGCCTTTTTCAGAGTTTTGCTCAAGTCCCTCAATTTCAGTCAGAATTTACCTGAATTCACAGAAAAACACACAAACTCATAGTAAAGTCCAGAAATGTGAATTTAACACAAAAACTAATGAAAACATCCCTAAAAGTAGCTTGAACTTACTAAAAACTACCTAAAAACAATGCCAAAAGGCGTATAAATTATCCGCTCATCACAACACCAAACTTAAATTTTTGCTTGTCCCCAAGCAACTGAAAATCAAATAGGATAAAAAGAAGAGAATATACTATAAATTCCATAATATCAATGAATATTAATTATAAATAGATGAGCGGGACTTGTAGCTTTTTGCTTCTGAATAGTTTTGGCATCTCACTTTTTCCTTTGAAGTTTAGAATGATTGGCTTCTCTAGGAACTTAGAATTTCGGATAGTGTTATTGACTTTCCTAGTTAAGCATGTTGATTCTTGAACACAGCTACTTATGAGTCTTGGCCGTGGCCCTAAGCACTTTGTTTTCCAGTATTACCACCGGATACATAAATGCCACAGACACATAACTGGGTGAACCTTTTCAGATTGTGACTCAGCTTTGCTAGAGTCCCCAGTTAGTAGTGTCCAGAGCTCTTAAGCACACTCTTTTGCTTTGGATCACGACTTTAACCACTCAGTCTCAAGCTTTTCACTTGGACCTTCATGACACAAGCACATGGTTAGGGACAGCTTGGTTTAGCCGCTTAGGCCTGGATTTAATGTCCTTGGGCCCTCCTATCCATTGATGCTCAAAGCCTTGGATCCTTTTTACCCTTGCCTTTTGGTTTTAAGGGCTATTGGCTTTTTCTAATGCTCCTTCTTTTTTTTTTTTCGCAAGCTTCTTCTTTTTCACTCCTTTTTCATGCTTCAAGAATCAATTTTATGATTTTTCAGATCATCAATAACATTTCTCTTTGTTCATCATTCTTTTAAGAGCCAACAATTTTAACATTCATAAACAACAAGATCAAAAATATGCACTGTTTAAGCATTCATTCAGAAAACAAAAGTATTGTCACCACATCAATATAATTAAAGTAAATTCAAGGATAAATTCGAAATTTATGTATTTCTTGTTCTTTTGAATTAAAACATTTTTCTTTTAAGAGAGGTGAAGGATTAATGGATTTTATTCATAGCTTTAAGGCATGGTTACATACTAATGATCATGAAATATAGACACAAAACATAGATAAACACAATATTAAAAACCGAAAAGCAGAAAGAAATAAGAATAAGGAATGAGTCCACCTCTAGTGGCGTCTTCTTCTTGAAGGTCCAACAATGTCCTTAAGCTCTTCTATGTCCCTTCCTTGCCTTTGTTGCTCCTCCCTCATTGCTCTTTGATCTTCTCTTATTTCATGGAGAATGATGGAGTGCTCATGATGTTCCACCCTTAATTGTTCCACATTGTGGCTTAAATCTTCTAAGGAGGTGTTGAGTTGCTCCCAATAGTTGTTGGGAGGAAAGTGCATCCCTTGAGGCATCTCAGGGATTTCTTGATGATGAGCTTCCTCATGCATCTCTTGAGAACCGTGAGGGGCTTCTCTTGTTTGCTCCATCCTCTTCTTGGTGATGGGTTTATCCTCTTCAATGAAGATGTCTCCTTCTATGATGACTCCAGCTGAGTAACATAGATGGCAAATAAGGTGAGGAAAAGCTAGCCGTGCCATGGGTGAGGGCTTGTCGGCTATTTTGTAGATTTCATTGGAGATGACCTCATGAACTTCTACTTCCTCTCCAATCATGATGCCATGAATCATGATGGCCCGATCCACAGTAACTTCAGATCGGTTGCTAGTAGGAATGATGGAGCGTTGAATGAACTCTAACCATCCTCTAGCTATAGGCTTGAGGTCTAGTCTTCTTAGTTGGACTGGCTTGCCTTTGGAGTCTCTCTTCCATTGAGCTCCTTCCACACATATGTCCATTAGGACTTGGTCCAACCTTTGATTAAAGTTGACCCTTCTAGTGTAGGGGCGTTCATCTTATTGCATCATGGGCAAGTGAAACGCCAACCTCACATTTTCCGGGCTAAAATCTAAGTATTTCCCCCAAACCATTGTGAGATAATTCTCTGGATTCGGGTTTATACCTTGATCATGGTTCCTAGTGATCCATGCATTGGCATAGAACTCTTGAACCATTAAGATTCCGACTTGTTGCATGGGGTTGGTTAGGATTTCCCAACCTCTTCTTCGGACTTCATGTCGGATCTCCGGATACTCATTTTTCTTGAGCTTAAAAGGGACCTCAGGGATTACCTTCTTCTTTGCCACAACATCATAGAAGTGGTCTTGATGGCTCTTGGAGATGAATCTTTCCATCTCCCATGACTCGGAGGTGGAAGCTTTTGTCTTCCCTTTTCCTTTTCTAGAGGATACTCCGGCCTTAGGTGCCATTGATGGTAATGGAAAAACAAAAAGCTTATGCTTTTACCACACCAAACTTAAAATATTGCTCGCCCTCGAGCAAGAGAAGAAAGAAGAGAAGAAGAAGAAGAAGAAAATATGGTAGAGAGGGAGAGAGGTAGGTTCGGCTTAGGTGAAGAAGAAGGGGTTGTGTTGTGTGAAAATGAAGTAGAATGGAAGGGTATTTATAGGGAGAGGGGGTAGTGTGTATTTGGCCATTTAGGGTGGGAATGGGTGGGAAATTGGTTTTGAATTTTTGAAGGTAGGTGGGGTTTATGGGGAAGAGTGGATGGGTGTGAGTGGTGAATGGGGTAATTGGGAAGAGGAATTGAGGTGATTGGTGAAGAGTGTTGGAAAGTGTGGCATGGGGAATAGGAGAGTGTGATTAGGATTAAAAGGGAAGGTGGGAATATGTTAGGTGGGGATCCTGTGGGGTCCACAGATCCTGAGGTGTCAAGGAATTCCATCCCTGCACCAAATAGGCATGTAAAATGCCTTTGTGCATCATTCTGGCGTTTAAACGCCCATTGGTGCACATTCTGGGCATTCAACGCCCATGTAAAGCATGTTTCTGGCGTTGAACGCCAGTTTCATGCTTGTTACTGGCGTTCAGCGCCAGAATGTTGCTTGTTTCTGGCGTTCAGCGCCAGAATGATGCTCTGTTCTGGCGTTGAACGCCAGCCAGATGCATCTTACTGGCGTTGAACGCCAGCCTGTGCGTCCTCCAGGGTGTGAATTTTTTTCTTCTGCTGTTTTTGATTCTGTTTTTAATTTTTATGATTTTTTCGTGACTCCTCATGATCATGTACCTAATAAAACACAAAATAACAATAAAATATAATAAAATAAAATTAGATAAATAAAATTGGGTTGCCTCCCAACAAGCGCTTCTTTAATGTCAATAGCTTGACAGTGGCTCTCATGGAGCCACAAGGTGATCAGGTCAATGTTGTATAGTTGCCAACACCAAACATAGAGTTTGGATATGGGGTCTTAACACAAAACTTAGAGTTTGGTTGTGGCCTCACAACACCAAACTTAGAGTTTGACTGTGCGGGCTCTTCTTGACTCTGAACTGAGAGAAGCTCTTCATGCTTACTCTCTTCTGTCACAGAGGGATGGCCCTGTGCCTTAAACACAAGGTAGTCCCCATTCAATTGAAGGACTAATTCACCTCTGTTGACATCTATCACAGCTCCTGCTGTGGCTAGGAAAGGTCTTCCAAGAATGATGTAATCATCCTCTTCCTTC
Organism: Arachis stenosperma; assembly: GCF_014773155.1. Lineage (NCBI taxonomy): Eukaryota > Viridiplantae > Streptophyta > Magnoliopsida > Fabales > Fabaceae > Arachis > Arachis stenosperma. The sequence goes on from NC_080386.1 coordinate 52,967,292, forward strand.
CTAGTGTCTAAGATTATGAAATCAGCAGGGATGTAAAGGCCTTCAACCTTTACTAACACGTTCTCTACTATTCCATAAGCTTGTCTCAATGACTTGTCTGCCAGTTGTAATGAGAACAAGGCAGGTTGTACCTCAATGATCCCCAGCTTCTCCATTACAGAGAGTGGCATAAGATTTATCCCTGACCCCAGATCACACAGAGCTTTTGCAAAGGTCATGGTGCCTATGGTACAAGGTATTAAGAACTTGCCAGGATCTTGTTTCTTTTGAGGTAGAATTTTCTGAATCCAAGTATCCAGTTCATTAATGAGCAAGGGAGGTTCACTTTCCCAAGTCTCATTACCAAATAACTTGGCATTCAGCTTCATGATAGCTCCTAAATATTGAGCAACTTGCTCTCCAGTTACATCTTCATCCTCTTCAGAGGAAGAATAGTCTTCAGAGCTCATGAATGGCAGAAGGAGATTTAAGGGAATCTCTATGGTCTCTATATGAGCCTTAGATTCCTTTGGATCCTTAATAGGAAACTCCTTCTTGCTTGAGGGACGTCCCAGGAGGTCTTCCTCACTAGGATTTTCGTCCTCCTCCTCCCTTGTGCATTCGGCCACACTGAGTATATCAATGGCCTTGCACTCTCCTTTTGGATTCTCTTCTGTATTGCTTGGGAGAATACTGGGAGGAGTTTCAATGACTTTCTTACTCAGCTGGCCCACTTGTGCTTCCAGATTTCTAATGGAGGATCTTGTTTCACTCATGAAACTGAAAGTGGCCTTTGACAGATCAGAGACTACATTGGCTAAATTAGAGGTGTTTTGTTCAGAATTCTCTGTCTGTTGCTGAGAAGATGATTGATATGGCTTGCTATTGCTTAGCCTATTGCGTCCACCATTGTTAAAGCCTTGTTGAGGCTTTTATTGATCCTTCCATGGGAAATTTGGATGATTTCTCCATGATGAGTTATAAGTGTTCCTATAAGGTTCACCCATGTAATTAACCTCTGCCATGGCAGGGTTCTCAGGATCATAAGCTTCTTCAGAAGCTGCCTCTCTAGTACTGTTGGATGCATGTTGCCATCCATTCAGATTTTGAGAGATCATGTTGACCTGTTGAGTCAACACTTTGTTCTGAGCCAATATGGCATTCAGAGTATCAATTTCAAGAACTCCTTTCTTCTGAGGTATCCCATTGTTTACGGAATTCCTCTCAGAAGTGTACATGAATTGGTTGTTTGCAACCATGTCAATGAGTTCTTGAGCCTCTTCAGGCGTTTTCTTCAGGTGAATAGATCCACCTGCAGAATGGTCCAATGACATTTTCGAAAATTCAGAGAGTCCATAATAGAATATATCTAATATGGTCCATTTTGAGAACATGTCAGATGGACATCTTTTGGTCAGCTGCTTGTATCTTTCCCAAGCTTCATAGAGGGATTCCCCATCTTTTTGTTTGAAGGTTTGAACATCCACTCTCAGCTTGCTCAACTTTTGAGGAGGAAAGAATTTATCCAAAAAGGCAGTGACCAGCTTATCCCATGAGTCCAGGCTATCCTTGGGTTGTGAATCCAACCATACTCTAGCTCTGTCTCTTACAGCAAAAGGGAAAAGCATGAGTCTGTAGACTTCAGGATTAACTCCATTCGTCTTTACAGTCTCATAGATCTGCAAGAACTCAGTTAAAAACTGATAAGGATCTTCAGATGGAAGTCCATAAAACTTGCAGTTTTGTTGCATTAAGGCAACTAGCTGAGGTTTCAGCTCAAAGTTGTTGGCTCCAATGGCAGGAATGGAGATGCTTCTTCCATCAAACTTGGACGTTGGCTTTGTGAAGTCACCAAGCATTCTCCTTGCATTATTATTATTTTCAGCTGCCATCTCCTTCTCTTGTTCTAATGTTTCTGAAAGGTTACCTTTAGAATAATGTAATTTAGCTTCTCTTAATTTCCTCTTCAAAGTCCTTTCAGGTTCTGGATTAATTTCAACAAGAGTGCCTTTTTCCCTGTTTCTGCTCATATGAAAGAGAAGAGAACAAGAAAAGAAAGAGGAATCCTCGATGTCATAGTACAGAGATTCCTTTATGTTAGTAGAAAAAGAAGGGGGGTAGGAGAATGAAGAAGAATTCGGATTTTTAGATGAAGGGAGGTGAAGAGAAGTGTTAATAATTAAATAATTAAATGGAATAAGAAAAGAGAAGGGAATTTCGAAAATAATTTTAAAAAGGGGTTAGTGATTTTCGAAAATTAGAGATAAATTGTAATTAAAATTAAAATATGAAACATTTAGTTAATTAAAAAGAATTTTTGAAAAAGAGAGAGATATTTTCGAAAATAGAAGAGGGAAAAGTAGTTAAGTGGTTTTGAAAAAGATAAGAAACAAACAAAAAGTTAGTTAGTTGATTGAAAAAGATTTTGAAATTAAATTTTAAAAAGATAAGAAGAAAAGAAGTTAGATAAGATATTTTGAAATCAAAATTTGAAAAATATAAAATTTCGAAAAGGATAAGATAAAAGTTTTAAGAAAAAGATATTTTGAAAAAGAGTTAATTTAAAATGACTTAACTAACAAGAAACTACAAGATAAGATTCTAGAATTTAAAGATTGAACCTTTCTTATCAAGAAAGTAACAAACTTCAAATTTTTGAACCAATCACATTAATTGTTAGCTAATTTTCGAAAATTAGATATAAAAGATAAGAAAAAGATTTTGAAAAACAATTTTTAAAAATTTCGAAAAATAGAAAAAGAATGAAAAAGATATGATTTTGAAAAAGATTTTTAAAAGATAAGATTTAAATTGAAATTTTGACTTGACTAGTAAGAACAACTAATTTTAAAAATTTTTGACCAAGTCAACCCAAATTTCAAAAATTTGGAGGGAAATAAGGAAAGATATTTTTGATTTTTGAATTTTTAATTATGAGAGAGAAAAACAACAAAATTACTCAATGCATGAAACTTTTAGATCAAAACATGAATGCATGCAAGAATGCTATGAATGTCAAGATGAACACCAAGAACACTTTGAAGATCATGATGAACATCAAGAACATATTTTTGAAAAATTTTTGATGCAAAGAAAACATGCAAGACACCAAACTTAGAAATCTTTAATGCATGGACTCTAACAAACGAAAAATGCACATGAAAAACAATAAACAACACAAAACAAGAAAACATCAAGATCAAACAAGAGGACTTATCAAGAACAACTTGAAGATCATGAAGAACACTATGAATGCATGGGATTTTCGAAAAATGCAAGAAAAATTTTTAAAGCATGCAATTGACACCAAACTTAAAAATTGACTCAAGACTCAAACAAGAAACACAAAATATTTTTAGTTTTTTTTTATGATTTTCTAATTTTTTTGTATTTTTATTATTTTTTTTTCGAAAATAATGTTAGGAAAAACGAAAAATAAAAGAAAAATTTTGAAAAAGATTTTTGAAAAGAAAATTACCTAATTTGAGCAACAAGATGAACCGTCAGTTGTCCATACTCGAACAATCCCCGGCAACGGCGCCAAAAACTTGGTGGACGAAATTGTGATCCATATTCTTTTGTACTTGTATGAAATCATTATTATGGCATCGGTTGAATTCACAACTCCGTTCAACTAACCAGCAAGTGTACTGGGTCGTCCAAGTAATAAACCTTACGTGAGTAAGGGTCGATCCCACAGAGATTGTTGGTATGAAGCAAGCTATGGTCACCTTGTAAATGTCAGTTAGGCAGATTAAATTTGTTTATGATTTCGAAAATTAATAATAAAAAGAAATAATAAAAGGGATACTTATGCAGATTCATTGGTGGGAATTTCAGATAAGTGCATGGAGATACTGTATGACTCAAGAACGCCTACTTTCCTGTTGCTTCAACTCAATCCTTCTTACTCCTTTCCATGGCAAGCTGTGTATAGGGGTTCACCGTTCGACGATGGCTACTTTTAATCCTCTCGGGAAAATGGTCCTCTGCGGCTGTCACTCGCATGGCTAATCGTCTGGAGGCATCACACTGGCCGAAGGCTACATCCCATCCTCGCAGTGAAAACTACGCTCACGCGCTCTGTCACAGCACGGCTAATCACTGGTTGGTTCCCGCTCCTACTGGAATAGAATCCCTTGATTCTTTTGCGTCTGTCACTAACGCCCAGCACTTGCGAGTCTGAAGCACGTCACACTCATTCATTACCGGAATCCTACTCGGAATACCACAGACAAGGTTAGACTTTCCGGATTCCCAGGATCCTACTCGGAATACCACAGACAAGGTGAGACTTTCCGGATCCTCATAAATGCCGCCATCTATCTAGCTTATACCACGAAGATTCTGTTGGGGAATCTAAGAGATACACATTCAAGCTCGGTTGCATGTAGAACGGAGGTGGTTGTCAATCACGTGCGTTCATAGGTGAGAATGATGATGAGCGTCACATAATCATCACATTCATCATGTTCTTGGGTGCGAATGAATATCTTGGAATAAGAATAAGAGAGAATTGAATAAAAAGTAATAGTAATTGTATTAAAACTTGAGGTAAAGCAGAGCTCCACACCCTTAATCTATGGTGTGCAGAAACTCCACCGTTAAAAATACATAAGTAGAAGGTTCAGGCATGGCCGAATGGCCAGCCCCCTAAAACGTGATCAATAGCCTCTTAGGATGAAGAATAAAACAAAACTGAGACCAAAGATGAAACGTGGTCAAAAGACATCTAATACAATAGTTAAATGTTCTATTTATAATAAACTAGCTCCTAGGGTTTACATGAGTAAGTATTTGATGCATAAATCCCTTTCTGGGGCCCACTTGGTGTATGCTTGGGCTGAGCTTGATCAATCCACGAGCTGAGGCTTCTCTTGAAGTTGAACTCCGAGTTATGACGTGTTTTGGGCGTTCAACTCCGGATCATGACGTTTTTCTGGCGTTTAACTCCAGACAGCAACATGAACTTGGCGTTCAACGCCAAGTTACGTCGTCAATTTCCGAATAAAGTATGGACTATTAAATATTGCTGGAAAGCCCTGGATGTATACTTTCCAACGCCGTTGAGAGCGCGCCATTTGGAGTTCTGTAGCTCCAGAAAATCCATTTCGAGTGCAGGGAGGTCAGATTCCAACAGCATCAGCAGTCCTTTTTGTCAGCCTTTTTCAGAGTTTTGCTCAAGTCCCTCAATTTCAGTCAGAACTTACCTGAATTCACAGAAAAACACACAAACTCATAGTAAAGTCCAGAAATGTGAATTTAACACAAAAACTAATGAAAACATCCCTAAAAGTAGCTTGAACTTACTAAAAACTACCTAAAAACAATGCCAAAAAGCGTATAAATTATCCGCTCATCAGCTGCCATCTGATGAGGAGGGACAGTGGTTGAGGCATTCTGCTTGTTGGTTGCCATGACCTGGCTGACTTCTTTGTGATTTAGATATTCTCTCGCCACATTCTGAATCTCGTGCATAGTCCATACGAGCTTGGTGGTTAGGTGCATTTGGAAATCCTTGTAGGTTAACCTGTTAGTTAGGCAGAGGTTGGTGGCAGAATCTATTAGGCCATTGATTAGCGGATAATTTGTACGCTTTTTGGCATTGTTTTTAGTATGTTTTTAGTATGATCTAGTTAGTTTTTAGTATATTTTTATTAGTTTTTAGTTAAAATTCACTTTTCTGGACTTTACTATGAGTTTGTGTGTTTTTCTGTGATTTCAGGTATTTTCTGGCTGAAATTGAGGGATCTGAGCAAAAATCTGATCCAGAGACTCAAAAGGACTGCAGATGCTGTTGGATTCTGACCTCCCTGCACTCGAAGTGGATTTTCTGGAGCTACAGAAGCCCAATTGGCGCGCTCTCAACGGCGTTGGAAAGTAGACATCCTGGGCTTTCCAGCAATATATGATAGTCCATACTTTGCCCAAGATTTGATGGCCCAAACCGGCGTTCAAAGTCACCTACAGAAATTCCAGCGTTAAACGCCGGAACTGGCACCTAAATGGGAGTTAAACGCCCAAACTGGCATAAAAGCTGGCGTTTAACTCCAAGGAGAGTCTCTACACGAAAATGCTTCATTGCTCAGCCCAAGCACACACCAAGTGGGCCCGGAAGTGGATTTTTATGTCATTTACTCATCTTTGTACACCTTAGGCTACTAGTTTTCTATAAGTAGGACCTTTTACTATTGTATTTTCATCTTCTGATCATCTTCTGATCTTTGGAATCTTTTGTTCTTTAGATCTTTTGATCACTTTGGGAGGCTGGCCTCACGGCCATGCCTAGACCTTGTTCTTATGTATTTTCAACGGTGGAGTTTCTACACACCATAGATTAAGGTGTGGAGCTCTGCTGTACCTCGAGTATTAATGCAATTACTATTGTTCTTCTATTCAATTCCGCTTGTTCTTGTTCCAAGATATCACCTGTTCTTCAACTTGATGAATGTGATGATCCGTGACACTCATCATCATTCTCACTTATGAACAAAGTGACTGACAACCACTCTTGTTCTACAAGCATACGAGGCTTAGTGAATATCTCTTGGATTCCTGATACACGATGCATGGTTGATCGCCTGACAACCGAGTGCTCGCCTGACAAACGAGCCAGCCATTCCGTGAGATCAGAGTCTTCGTGGTATAGGCGAGAACTGATGGCGGCATTCAAGAGAATCCGGAAGGTCTAAACCTTGTCTGTGGTATTCTGAGTAGGATTCAATGATTGAATGACTGTGACGTGCTTCAAACTCCTAGCAGGCGGGGCGTTAGTGACAGACGCAAAAGAATCGATGGATTTTATTCCGGCCTGACCGAGAACCGACAGCTGATTAGCCATATGCTGTGACAGAGCATGGGAACATTTTCACTGAGAGGATGGGAGGTAGCCACTAACAACGGTGAAACCCTACATGAGCTTGCCATGGAAAGGAGTAAGAAGGATTGGATGAAGACTGTAGGAAAGCAGAGAGACGGAAGGGAAGGCGTCTTCATACGCTTATCTGAAGCTCTCACCAATGATATACATAAGTATCTCTATCTTTATCTTTATGCTTTATTCGTTTATCACTATACCCGTTTGAGTCTGCCTGACTGAGATTTACAAGGTGACCATAGCTTGCTTCATACCAACAATCTCCGTGGGATCGACCCTTACTCACGTAAGGTATTACTTGGACGACCCAGTGCACTTGCTGGTTAGTTGTGCGAAGTTGTAGTGATCACAATTTCGTGCACCAAGTTTTTGGCGCCGTTGCCGGGGATTGTTCTTGAGTATGGACAACTGACGGTTCATCTTGTTGCTTAGATTAGGTATTTTTCTTCAAAGTTCTTAAGAATGAATTCTAGAGTTTCATGGTGATCTGCTGAAATCTGGCTGGCTGTGAAGCCATGTCTAATCTTATTGGACCGAGGATTCAACTGATCATCACAATAGATTGTTGATCTCTATCAATCTTGCCATTGGAGCAATGATCTGCTAAGGCTTGGCTGGCCATTGGCCATGTCTAGTGTTTTGGACCGAAGCTTTCTTTGAAAGCTTGGCTGGCTGTGAAGCCATGTCTAATTCCTGGACCGGAGTCTTAGACTAGCATTGCAATGATTCCTGGAATCCAAATTGAGAATTCTGAAACCTTCATTTTCTATTTTCATATAATTTTCGAAAAATCCAAAAAAATTACAAAATCATAAAAAAAAATATATTTCTTGTTTAAAGTCTAGTGTCTCATTTTAAGTTTGGTGTCAATTGCATGTTTCTGTTCTTCTTGCATTTTTCAAATTTATGCATGTGTCTTCATTTATCTTCAAGTTGTTCTTGATGATTTCCTTATTTTGATCTTTGAATTCTATTGACTTGAGTGTTTTGTTATTTCTTATGTGCATTCTCATTTTGTTAGTGTCAATAGTATACAAACTGCTAAGTTTGGTGTCTTGCATGCATTGTTATTTGATTTTAGTTGCATTTTGATTATTCCTCATTATTAAAAATCTAAAAATATTTTTAATTTGTGTCTTTTCAAGTCAATAATACAGAGAATTGAAGATTCAGAACATACTGCAGAGGAATCACACAGAAAAAGCTGGGCATTCAAAAATGCCCAGTGAAGAAGACAGACTGGCGTTTAAACGCCAGCCAGGGTACCTGGTTGGGCGTTTAACGCCCAAAAGGGTAGAGATTTGGGCGTTAAACGCCAGAATGTGCACCATTCTGGGCGTTTAACGCCAGGATGGCACAAGGGGGAAGATTTTGTTTTCAAATCAATTTTTTTTTCAAGTTTTCAAAGTTTTTCAAAACCAAATCTTTTTCAAATCATATCTTTTCAATCAAATGTTTTCAAAATCAATTTCTTTCCTTTTTCAAAGATACTTACTAACAATTAATGATTTGATTGAACATCTCAAGTATGTTGCCTTTTCTGTTGAGAAAGGTTTAATGTTTGAATCATATCTTTTCTTGTTAGGCAAGTCATTAATTTTTAAAATCATATCTCTTAAAATTGTTTCCAAATCATATCTTTTAAAATTGTTTTCAAATCATATTTTTTTCAATCATATCTTTTTAAAACCATAACTTTTCAATTATATCTTTTTAATCACATCTTTTAAAAACCAATCATATCTTTTCAACCACATCTTTTTCAAAATAGTTTTCAATCAAATCTTTTTAATTCCTAATTTCAAAATCTTTTTCAAAAATCACTTTACTTCTTTCCCACTTTTGTTTTCGAAAATCAATTAGTGTTTTTCAAAATGTTTTCAAAATCTTTTACTTAATTTTCAAAAATTACTTCCCTTCTTCTCACATCCTTCTATTTATGGACTAACACTATGCAAAATTCGAACTCTATCTTCTTTGATAAGTTCGAATTTTCTACTTCTGTCTTCTACTTTTCTTTTCCTCTGACACCTAAAGGAATCTCTATACTGTGACATAGAGGATTCTACATTTTCTTGTTCTCTTCTCTTTCATATGAGCAGGAGCAGAGACAAAGGCATTCTTGTTGAAGCTGACCCTGAACCTGAAAGGACCTTGAAGCGAAAGCTAAGAGAAGCTAAGGCACAACTCTCTATTGAGGACCTGACCGAATTCTTCAAAGAAGAAGAACCCATGGTAGCCGAAAACAACAACAATGCCAACAATGCAAGGAAGGTGCTGGGTGATTTTACTGCACCTACTCCCGACTTCTATGGGAGAAGCATCTCTATCCCTGCCATTGGAGCAAACAACTTTGAGCTTAAGCCTCAATTAGTTTCTCTAATGCAACAGAATTGCAAGTTCCATGGACTTCCACTGGAAGATCCTCATCAGTTTTTAGCTGAGTTCTTGCAAATCTGTGACACAGTCAAGACTAATGGGGTTGACCCTGAGGTCTACAGACTGATGCTATTCCCTTTTGCTGTAAGAGACAGAGCTAGGACATGGTTGGACTCTCAACCTAAAGAAAGCCTGGACTCTTGGGAAAAGCTAGTCAATGCCTTCTTGGCAAAGTTCTTTCCACCTCAAAAATTGAGTAAGCTTAGAGTGGAAGTCCAAACCTTCAGATAGAAGGATGGTGAATCCCTCTATGAAGCTTGGGAAAGATACAAACAATTAATCAGAAAATGTCCTTCTGACATGCTTTCTGAATGGAGCATCATAGGTATTTTCTATGATGGTCTTTCTGAACTATCCAAGATGTCTTTGGATAGCTCTGCTGGAGGATCTCTTCATCTGAAGAAGACGCCTGCAGAGGCTCAAGAGCTCATTAAAATGGTTGCAAATAACCAATTCATGTACACTTCTGAAAGAAATCCTGTGAACAATGGGACAAGTCAGAAGAAAGGAGTTCTTGAGATTGATACTCTGAATGCCATTTTGGCTCAGAACAAGATATTGACTCAACAAGTCAATTTGATTTCTCAAAGTCTGTCGGGAATGCAAAATGCACCAAGCAGTACTAAGGATGCTTCCTCTGAAGAAGAAGCTTATGATCCTGAGAACCCTTCAATGGAAGAGGTGAATTACCTAGGAGAACCCTATGGAAACACCTATAATTCTTCATGGAGAAATCACCCAAATTTCTCATGGAAGAATCAAGAGAGACCTCAACAAGGTTTCAACAATAATGGTGGAAGAAACAGGTTTAGCAATAGCAAGCCTTTTCCATCATCTTCTCAGCAACAGACAGAGAATTCTAAGCAGAACCCCTCTGACTTAGCAACCATGGTCTCTGATCTAATCAAAACCACTCAAAGTTTCATGACTGAAACAAGGTCCTCCATTAGAAATTTGGAGGCACAAGTGGGACAGCTGAGCAAGAAAATTACTGAACTCCCTCCAAGTACTCTTCCAAGCAATACAGAAGAAAATCCAAAAGGAGAGTGCAAGGCCATAAACATGGCCGAATCTGGAGAGGAAAGAGAGGAAGTGGACGCCACTGAGGAAGGCCTCAATGGGCGTGCATTAGCCTCCACAATGTTCCCCAATGAGGAACCATGGGAATCTGAGGCTCAAAATGAGACCATAGAGATTCCAGTGGACTTACTCCTGCCTTTCATGAGCTCTGATGAGTATTCTTCCTCTGAAGAGGATGAGTATGTCACTGAAGAGCAAGTTGCTAAATACCTTGGAGCAATCATGAAGCTAAATGACAAGTTATTTGGAAATGAGACTTGGGAAAATGAACCTCCTCTGCTCACCAAAGAACTGGATGACTTGTCTAGGCAGAAATTACCTCAAAAGAGACAAGATCCTGGGAAGTTTTTAGTACCTTGTACCATAGGCACCATGACCTTCAAGAAGGCTCTGTGTGACTTAGGGTCAAGTATAAACCTCATGCCTCTCTCTGTAATGGAGAAGCTAGGGATCTTTGAGGTACAAGCTGCAAGAATCTCACTAGAGATGGCAGACAACTCAAGAAAACAAGCTCATGGACTTGTAGAGGATGTATTGGTGAAGATTGAGGACCATTACATCCCTACTGATTTCATAGTCCTAGAGACTGGGAAGTGCATGGATGAATCCATCATCCTTGGCAGACCCTTCCTAGCCACAGCAAAGGCTGTGATTGATGTTGATGGAGGTGAACTGATCATTCAAGTGAATGAAAAATCCTTTGTGTATAAGGCTCAAGGATATCCCTCTGTCACCATGGAGAAGAAGCATAAAGAGCTTCTCTCAAATCAGAGTCAAACAGAGCCCCCACAGTTAAACTCTAAGTTTGGTGTTGGGAGGCCACAACCAAACTATAAGTTTGGTGTTGAACCCCCACATTCAAACTCTAAGTTTGGTGTTGGGAGGTTCTAACATTGCTCTGAGTATCTGTGAGGCTCCATGAGAGCCCTCTGTCAAGCTACTGACATTAAAGAAGCGCTTGTTGGGAGGCAACCCAATGTTATGTTTTATCTATTTTCTTTTGTTATTTTTTGTTATTTTGTAGGTTGATGATCATAAGAAGACACAAAATCAATTGAAAAAGCAAAAACAGAATGAAAAACAGGAAGAAAAATAGCACACCCTGGAGGAAGAACCCATTGGCGTTTAAACGCCAGTGAGGCTAGCAGTTGGGCGTTTAACGCCCAGTCTGGCACCATTCTGGGCGTTTAACGCCAGAAAGGGGCACCAGACTGGCGTTAAACGCCAGAAAAGGGCAAGAACCTGGCGTTAAACGCCAGGAATGGGCATCAGCCCGGCGTTTAACGCCAGAATTGGCTCAAAACACATTTTTGAGTGCCATTTGGTGCAGGGATGACTTTTCCTTGACACCTCAGGATCTGTGGACCCCACAGGATCCCCACCAACCCACCACTCTCTCTCTTCTTCACCCATTCACCAATCACCTCAATACCTCTTCCCCAAAAACCCCTCACCTATCAACTCCCATCTTTCTCTTCACCACTCACATCCATCCTTCATAAAACCCCACCTACCTCACCCTTCAAATTCAAACCACTTTCCCTCCCAAACCCACCCATAATGACCGAACCTATCCCCCCCTCTCTCCTATAAATACCCTTCCTCACTCCTTCATTTTCACACAACCTAAACACCACTTCTCCCCTTCCTTGGCCGAATACATAAGCCACTCCCTTCTTCCTCATTTCTTCTTCTTCTACTCTCTTCTTTCTTCTTTTGCTCGAGGACGAGCAAACCTTTTAAGTTTGGTGTGGTAAAAGCGTTGCTTTTTCGTTTTTCCATAACCATTTATGGCATCCAAGGCCGGAGAAACCTCTAGAAAGAGGAAAGAGAAGGCAAAAGCTTCCACCTCCGAGTCATGGGAGATGGATAGATTCATCTCAAGGGTGCATCAAGATCACTTCTATGATGTTGTGGCCTTGAAGAAGGTGATCCCCGAGGTCCCCTTTTCACTCAAAAAGGGTGAATATCCGGAGATCCGCCATGAGATCCGAAGAAGAGGTTGGGAAGTGCTTACCAACCCCATTCAACAAGTCGGAATCTTGATGGTTCAAGAGTTCTATGCCAATGCATGAATCACCAAGAACCATGATCAAAGTGTGAACCCGGATCCAAAGAATTATCTTACTATGGTTCGGGGGAAATACTTGGATTTTAGTCCGGAAAGTGTAAGGTTAGCATTCAACTTGCCCATGATGCAAGGAGATGAACATCCTTACACTAGAAGGGTCAACTTTGATCAAAGGTTGGACCAAGTCCTCACAGTCATATGTGAAGAGGGCGCACAATGGAAGAAAGATTCAAGAGGAAAGCCGGTTCAATTGAGAAGGCATGACCTCAAGCCCATGGCTAGAGGATGGTTGGAGTTTATTCAACGCTCAATCATCCCCACTAGCAACCGGTCCGAAGTTACTCTAGACCGAGCCATCATGATTCATAGCATCATGATTGGAGAAGAAGTGGAAGTTCATGAGGTCATAGCTCAAGAACTCTACAAGGTGGCGGACAAGTCTTCCACCTTGGCAAGGTTAGCCTTCCCTCATCTCATTTGTCACCTCTGTTATTCAGTTGGAGTTGACATAGAGGGAGATACCCCTATTGATGAGGACAAGCCCATCACTAAGAAGAGGATGGAGCACACAAGAGACCCCACTCATCATGAAATCCCTGAAATACCTCAAGGGATGCACTTTCCTCCACAAGACTATTGGGAGCAACTAAACACCTCCCTAGGAGAGTTGAGTTCCAACATGGGACAACTAAGGGTGGAGCACTAAGAACACTCCATTCTCCTCCATGAAATTAGAGAAGATCAAAGAATCATGAGAGAGGAGCAACAAAGACAAGGAAGAGACATTGAGGAGCTAAAGCACTCCATAAGACCTTCAAGAGGAAGAACGAGCCGCCATCACTAAGGTGGACCCGTTCTTTAATCTCCTTGTTCTTTAAATTTCTATTTTTCGAATTTTAGTGCTTTGTGTTTATCTATGTTTGTGTCTTGTGATCATTAGTGTCTTAGTGTCTATGCCTTAAAGTTATGAATGTCCTATGAATCCATCACCTTTCTTAGAGATTGTTCTTAATTGAAAAAGAATAGAATTGCATGAATTTTGAATTTTATAGCAGTTTAATTATTTTGATGTGGTGGCAACACTTTTGTTCTCTGAATGTATGCTTGAACAGTGCATATGTCTTTTGAATTTGTGGTTCATGAATGTTGGCTCTTGAAAGAATGATGAAAAAGGAGACATGTTACTGAGGATCTGAAAAATCATAAAAATGATCCTTGAAGCAAGAAAAAGCAGTGAATACAAAAAAAAAAGAGAAAGCAAGCGAAAAAAAAAACGAAAAAAGAAAGAGAAAAAGGAAGAAAAAGAAAGAAATAAAGTTATGATCCAAGGCAATAAGAGTGTGCTTAAGAACCCTGGACACCTCTAGTTGGGGACTTTAGCAAAGCTGAGTCACAATCTGAAAAGGTTCACCCAATTATGTGTCTGTGGCATGTATGTATCCGGTGGTAATACTGGAAGACAGAGTGCTTTGGGCCACGACCAAGACTCATGAAGTAGCTGTGTTCAAGAATCATCATACTTAACTAGGAGAATCAATAACACTATCTGGATTCTAAGTTCCTAAAGAAGCCAATCATTCTGAATTCCAAAGGATAAAGTGAGATGCCAAAACTATTCAGAGGCAAAAAGCTAAAAGCCCCGCTCATCTAATTAATACTGATCTTCATAGATGTTTTTGGAGTTCATTGCATATTTTCTTCTTTTTATCTTATTTGATCTTCAGTTGCTTGGGGACAAGCAACAATTTAAGTTTGGTGTTGTGATGAGCGGATAATTTGTACGCTTTTTGGCATTGTTTTTAGTATGTTTTTAGTATGATCTAGTTAGTTTTTAGTATATTTTTATTAGTTTTTAGTTAAAATTCACTTTTCTGGACTTTACTATGAGTTTGTGTGTTTTTCTATGATTTCAGGTATTTTCTGGCTGAAATTGAGGGATATGAGCAAAAATCTGATCCAGAGACTCAAAAGGACTGCAGATGCTGTTGGATTCTGACCTCCCTGCACTCGAAGTGGATTTTCTGGAGCTACAGAAGCCCAATTGGCGCGCTCTCAACGGCGTTGGAAAGTAGACATCCTGGGCTTTCCAGCAATATATGATAGTCCATACTTTGCTCAAGATTTGATGGCCCAAACCGGCGTTCAAAGTCACCTACAGAAATTCCAGCGTTAAACGCCGGAACTGGCACCTAAATGGGAGTTAAACGCCCAAACTGGCATAAAAGCTGGCGTTTAACTCCAAGGAGAGTCTCTACACGAAAATGCTTCATTGCTCAGCCCAAGCACACACCAAGTGGGCCCGGAAGTGGATTTTTATGTCATTTACTCATCTTTGTACACCTTAGGCTACTAGTTTTCTATAAGTTGGACCTTTTACTATTGTATTTTCATCTTCTGATCATCTTCTGATCTTTGGAATCTTTTGTTCTTTAGATCTTTTGATCACTTTGGGAGGCTGGCCTCACGGCCATGCCTAGACCTTGTTCTTATGTATTTTCAACGGTGGAGTTTCTACACACCATAGATTAAGGTGTGGAGCTCTGCTGTACCTCGAGTATTAATGCAATTACTATTGTTCTTCTATTCAATTCCGCTTGTTCTTGTTCCAAGATATCACCTATTCTTCAACTTGATGAATGTGATGATCCGTGACACTCATCATCATTCTCACTTATGAACAAAGTGACTGACAACCACTCTTGTTCTACAAGCATACGAGGCTTAGTGAATATCTCTTGGATTCCTGATACACGATGCATGGTTGATCGCCTGACAACCGAGTGCTCGCCTGACAAACGAGCCAGCCATTCCGTGAGATCAGAGTCTTCGTGGTATAGGCGAGAACTGATGGCGGCATTCAAGAGAATCCGGAAGGTCTAAACCTTGTCTGTGGTATTCTGAGTAGGATTCAATGATTGAATGACTGTGACGTGCTTCAAACTCCTAGCAGGCGGGGCGTTAGTGACAGACGCAAAAGAATCGATGGATTTTATTCCGGCCTGACCGAGAACCGACAGCTGATTAGCCATATGCTGTGACAGAGCATGGGAACATTTTCACTGAGAGGATGGGAGGTAGCCACTGACAACGGTGAAACCCTACATGAGCTTGCCATGGAAAGGAGTAAGAAGGATTGGATGAAGACTGTAGGAAAGCAGAGAGACGGAAGGGAAGGCGTCTTCATACGCTTATCTGAAGCTCTCACCAATGATATACATAAGTATCTCTATCTTTATCTTTATGCTTTATTCGTTTATCACTATACCCGTTTGAGTCTGCCTGACTGAGATTTACAAGGTGACCATAGCTTGCTTCATACCAACAATCTCCGTGGGATCGACCCTTACTCACGTAAGGTATTACTTGGACGACCCAGTGCACTTGCTGGTTAGTTGTGCGAAGTTGTAGTGATCACAATTTCGTGCACCAGCCATCGATCTCTAGGAAATCATCATTGAAATGATCCAGATACTTTCTTGTGGACTCATTTTCTCGTTGGGTAACACCTAAGGGGTTTATAGGGTGTTTGGCTTCGCGATCCTAGTCGTGAATTGGGCTAGGAATCTTCGTGATATATCAGTGAAACCCTCAATGGATCCTTGAGGCAGGGAGTTAAACTATTTGATCGCTGGTCCGGCAAGTGTTACTAGGAAGGCCCGACATTATACCGCATCGGATACTCCTTCAAAGTTCATTCGAGCCTTGAACACCATTAGATGTTCCTGTGGGTCCATTATCCCGTCATATTGCATCCCCGTAGGAATGTCAAAGTGCCTCGGAAGGCGGACCCATAGGATCTTTTCAGCAAACAGGGTTGCGCCTATGACTACGAGCTCGCGGTGTCCCTTTATCTTTCCAGTCGGAGATTGTTCATGTCCTCCGACTTGCCATCCATGACGTTCTTAGCTTGGATAATTATGAGCGGATATTTTATATGCTTTTTGGCATCATTTTTCGTAATATTTTTAGTATGTTTTGTTTAGTTTTTATTAAGTTTTTATAGGTTTTAGTGTTAAATTCACATTTTTGGATTCTACTATGAGTTTTTGTGTTTTTGTACAATTCCAAGTAATTTCTGACTGAAATTGAGGAGCTAGAGCAAAAGTCTGATTTAGAGACAGAGAAAGCACTGCAAATGTTGTCCAAATCTGACCTCCTTGCACTTGGAAGAGCTTTTCTGGAGATACAGAAGTCCAAATGGAGCGATATTAATGGCCATAGAAATTTGACTTCCAGAGCTTTCCAGCAATGTATGATAGTCTATACTTTGCTTCATATTAGAAGGCCAAAAACTGGCGTCCAACGCCAGCTTCCTGCCCCCTTCCAGGCGTCCAGCGCCCAAAGAGCAAAGCCCAGCATCCAAACGCCCAGAGAGGACCCCCTATCCAATGTTTCACGCCTTAGGAGCCTCATTGCACGTAGATCTCATCAAAGCTCAGCCTAAACACTCACCAAGTGGGCCCAAGATGTAAATTTTAGCACTAAATAGACTGTTTTACCCTTACTAGTCATCTGTTTTGTATTTAAAGTGTATTTTACATAATCATTCAGACATCACGCACACTTTACACACCATACACATTTTACATTGTATTTTTCCTTTTAGTATGAGTTTCTAAACCTCCTAGGTTGATGGGAGGAGCCATACTGAGTCTTATGAATTAATAAAGGTATTACTATTCGTCTTCAATCCGTGATTGATTTACTTCTAAGATGTATATTCACTTTTCAACATGGTGATTAGGATTATCAGTGACAATCAGCTCTATTCATCATACTAAGACAAACGTGCCTGACAAACACCCACATCTACTTGGGTTCATATGAATACGTGACTAGAAAGCATGAACCGCTAGCTATGTCTATACATCTCAGAGACGGCAAATCCACGACTTCGTTGGGGACTTTTTGAGACACCAGTTCAGCCGATTTCCAAGGAGATTAGGGTTTCTGTGGTATACGCTAGAATCCAAAGAAGCAGCATTCTCTGATCCGGAAGATTCGACCTTTTCTATGGTGTTTTGAGTAGGATCGCCAGGAGAATGAACTGCTAGAGTTTCACCCTCCATCAGATTAGATGACTACGGCCAATGGCGTTTGATCTGAAAATAGAGGAGATTGATGACCACGGCCCATGGCGTCAATCACATATAGCCTGCCATTGAAGAAATCACTCACAGGCAAAGAAGTCAGTAATACCAGAGTTAATCCAGAAAGGCAAAGCAACTCCAGTACTCAACTCTATTCCCATTGCTGACTCTATTTGATATAAAAAGTAATTTATACAATATTAAAACACGTCCAATCCTTTTGATTCGCCTGACTAAGACCTACAAGATAACCATAGCTTGCTTCAAACCACAATCCTCGTGGGATCGACCCTAACTCGCTCAGGTATTACTTGGACGACCTAGTGCACTTGCTGGTACAGCTGTATGAAAGTGTGGGGATTCGTGCACCAAGTTTTTGACGCTGTTTTCAGGGATTGTTGAGTTTGGACAAACTGATGGATTGTCTTGCTCCCTAGATCAAGTAATTTTTATTTTATTTAAGTCTTATTTTTATTTTCTTCTTTTCTTTTCAAAAATATTTTTCTTTTCTTTGTTTAATCCTTGTTCTTGGTTTGAGTTTTACATGATCCTATCATTCAATTCCAAAAATTTTAAAATTGTTCCAAAAACCCCTTTCAAAGTTTATTCTCAAGAATCCTTAACTTTCTTTATTAATCTGTGTTTTTGTTTGAGTCTTTTGTTCTTGTTCCTATTGCAATTTTCGATTTTTTGGGAGTCTTTCTTTCTAAAAAGTTTCAAAAATAGTTTCTTTTACTTAAATCTTATGTCAATTTTTAAGTTAGGTATTTTTCTTGTGTATTTTCTCTAATTTTTCGAAAATTCTATTTTTGGTTTTCAAAAATTTTAAGTTTGCTGTCCTTTATATGTTCTTGTGTTCTTTGAGTCTTGTTCTTAGTATTCTTGTTAGTCTTCAAAGTGTTCTTGTGTTTTCTTTGTATTTTGATCTTAAAATTTTTAAGTTTGGCATCCCTTTATGTTTTCCTCCAAAATTTTCGAAATAAGGTGTACTAGATCTAAAAATTTTAAGTCTTGTTTCTTTTACTTATTTTTCTCTTTCATCATGAAATTCAAAAAATAAAAAATATCTTTTCTTATCTTTTTAATTAATTTTCAAAAATTTTTAAATAAAATTCAGATTTTAATTTTAAAATTTTTATCTTATCTTATCTTAGTCTTCAATATTCAAAAATCATATCTTTTTCAAAATCTTATCTTATCTTTCTTGAAAATTTAAAAATTTTATCTTATCTTTTTCAAATTTAAAAATTTAAGAATTCATTTTTCAATTTTCAAAATTCAATTTTCAAAAATTAAGATTTTATAATTTCAAATTCAAACTTTAAAATCAAATATTTTTCAAAATCAAATCTCAAATCTTATCTTTTTCATAATTCAAAATTTAAAATTCAATTTCAAGTTTCAATTCTTAAAATTTCAAATTTCGAATTTCAAACTTCAATTTCAATTTTCAAAATTATAAAATTTAATTTTCAAATTTCAATTTTAATTTCAAATATTTTCTTACCTTATCTCTTATCTTATTTTAAATTCAAATATTTTTTTAATTAATTACTTATATTCTCTCTCCTCTTTTTCAAAACTTCCTAACTAACTGTTATCTCTTCTTAATTTTCGAAAATTCCCTCCTATTTTGCTCTTCTTTTTTTGAAAATACACCAACTAATTTTCAGTTCTTTTTAAATTATTAAACTAATTTTTAAAATTAATTAATAAATAAAATAAAAACAAAAATATTTTAATTCTTGTTCATCTCTTCTACTTCTATTTCTTTTTCTACTTTTTCTATCTTCATTCTTCTCTCTCCTCTTCTACCTTTGTTCACCATGAACCCAAATAGAAATGAAGAGTTCAGAAGAACTCTAGGATCTTATACAAATCCCAGTGTTGACTTTTATGGAAGAAGTATTAGCATACCTCACATCGGAGCAAGTAGCTTTGAATTAAACCCTCAACTCATTACCATAGTGCAGCAAAACTGCCAGTTTTCTGGACTTCCACAGGAAAAACCTACAGAATTCTTAGTAGATTTCTTAAAGATTGCTGACACTGTACACCATGAGGGAGTAAACCAAGATGTCTACAAGCTGAGGCTGGAAAACTTGGAAAAAGTTAGTAGACAAATTTTTAAACCAATACTTCCCTCCAAGAAAGATGACCTAGTTGAGGCTGGACATCCAAGGCTTCAAACAAGGACATAATGAATCTCTTTATGATGCCTGGGGGAGGTATTGAAGGATGCTAAGAAAATATCCATTGAAATGTTTTCAAAATGGGTACAGTTAGATATCTTCTGTTGTGGGCTTTCAAACATGGCTAGAATGTCTTTGGACCACTCTGCTGGTGGTTTTATACACATGAGAAGGACTATTGAAGAAGTTCAAGAGCTTATTGAGACGATTTCCATTAATCAACATCTGTACTCAGCTACTGAGACTTTCATGAAGGAAGATGTTAAAGCAGTATTTACTAAACTTAACCCTCCAGAATATGATGGCCAATTGACTCAGCAACTGCACGTTGTAAAACTCGGTTAATTAATGACTAATTAAAGCATAAATTAGAATTTATTCTAGAAAGCCAATTTTATAGAAATCGGCCCAAGATTAGACCGAACAGGCCAAACCGGACCCATATTGGGCCCTTGGCCCAACCTAGCTAAACCTGAAACCCTAAAAACAGCACTCTCTCTCATCTC
This sequence comes from Arachis stenosperma, assembly GCF_014773155.1. Taxonomy (NCBI): domain Eukaryota; kingdom Viridiplantae; phylum Streptophyta; class Magnoliopsida; order Fabales; family Fabaceae; genus Arachis; species Arachis stenosperma. The sequence continues at coordinate 52,987,526 of NC_080386.1, forward strand.
TAAACCCTCAAGGATGCTGAAAATAAGAAAGGGAGGGGAAGAACACTCTTCCAAAGTTTCAACTCTCATTTGATCTTGAAACCACCATAACTTTTGATCCGGAGCTCCGATTGTCGCACCGTTTGTGGCCACGCGTTCACCGCAACAAGCTCTAAAAAATCCACTACTTTGTTCTTGAGGTAAGCCACGATTTTAATTCAGTTCTTCAGACCTTAAATTCGAATTTTTGGGTGAAAAGTGTTAAGATTTTGGGCTCTTTGATGTTATAGAACCCAACTAGCTTGAAGGAGAAGAGTAACCTTGTATCTTTGATCATTGGGTGTGGTAACATTCTCAACCCTAGTAGAATTTGTTGGTTCATGAAGTTTGGGTGTTGAGTTGTTGTGTTTGGATATGATAATTGTGGCTTAGGTAGTGTGTATGTAAATATTAAAGCTTGATTGAGATTTTGGAAAGCTTGGAAAATGGCCTTGGTGTGCTGAAACTCTGTTCTTGGAGGTGTTGAAACCTTGAGAGCTTGTGGAAAAGTGATTTGGAAGTGCTCTGGTTGAGCGGGAAAATCCGCTAAGGTATGGTCTCGGTTTCCTGTATCTAAAATGTAATATGGTGTGAAAACTTAAGCTAGATGCCTTAAGATAGGATTTGAATTGTTGATGGTGTTGGATGGTTGAGATAAATTGTGTGGTCATATATGTGATATGAATGTTGATGTTTTGATGGTATGATGCATGAGAGATATGCGTGTTTTGATATATACTTGATGATTAGTTGAGGTTGACTTATGGGTGAAACCATGTTGAGGTGAGGATGATATTGATTGAATGTAATGGTGGTTGATTAGAAATGGTGTTGTTGGAAATTGGAATTTAAGGAAGAATGTATGACTTGTTAATGTGTTTGCAATTGAGTTAATTGATTGAGATGGGTTAAAATGGTGGGATGGTGGTTTGTGAATTTGATGAACATTATTAATGTATGAATTGAGGAGACTTGAGGTTGATTTTTGGTATGTTTTGGTTGGTTCTGAAAAGGGTTGAAATTGGTTTATTTTGAGAATGACACTTTGTGGTTTTGTATGAAAATGTGGTTTTTGGGCATACTTTGAAAATGACACTTTGTTTACAAATGAAATTGGATCCGGGATGTTTATGCCATTCAAAGAACGGGTTAAAAATTATTTGAAATGGACAAGTTATGTCCGTCGAAAGATTCGGGTTTGAAATTGTGAAATTCTGCAGTTTTTAACTTAGTGAAAATTTTGGCAGATCGCACTCCCACACGTATGCATAGCCGACGCGCACGCGTCGTTTTCAAAGTTTCACTACCCATGCGTGCGCTTGACCGACGCGTACGCGTTGATGTGCTAATCCCATTGCCCAGCTAAATTTCCCGAAAGTTGTGCGGAAATTGTGCTGGTTTTGTGCGTGGAGCACAAAACGCACCTACGCGTACGTGTGGCTGACGCGCAGGCGTCACTTGGCTTTTCTATCATCCACGCGTGTGTGTGGATGATGCATACATGTCACTATGACTTTTGGCTTTCCACATGTGCGCGTGGGCGACGCGCACGCGTGACCCTGTTCTCACCCCAAGGTTAATTTTTGAGTTTCAAAGCCAAATTTCAATCTTCTTAGCCTCCGATCTCACCGCTTATATCATAAATCCTTATGAGATGCCTAGCGATAGGAAGAAGCTAGGAAATGCGGTAACTTGTGAATGAAGAAAGGGGGGAATTAATGATCAATGATGATGAAAGATGATTGTTTGAGATACATAGAATGGTGGTGGAAGTGCTTTATATACCATGAGCCGAAGGGCTATATTTGTTAATAAATTGGCTGGTTACGGATTGAATTATGTGATGAATGGTTGAGTTATTGCTGAATTATGGCTTAGCCATTATTGAATTATGACAGGGTATGATTGCATATATGCTTATTGAATGAAATGTGAATGTTGCATTTTCACTATCTGAGATACGAGTTTCTCTGGGTGAAAGTAGTGGCTAGCCACCACGTGCTCCAGGTGGAGACTCGATATTCTGCTGACTCTATGTCGTAAGTGTGGCCGGACACTGTGAAAGTTCTGGATGAGCTCGCCCCTGTGAATATACACCAGTGAGGGTGTTGGATATAAATTTTGAATTGTGTTGTGAATAACTCAAGTTGGGGATGAACGACAGAGGGACAGTCCAATGGTTAGCTACCAGGACTTGTCGGGTTGGCTTTATAACTGACAGATGAGACTCATCAGCCATTAGGACAGGCATACATCATATGAATATTATGTGAATTCTTTGAAATTGCCTAATTGACTGCATATTATTTGCTAATTGTCTAAATGCCATATCTGTTCCCTATTTGTATATCTCCTTGTCTAATATAATTGTGTTTGCCATATTATATTACTGTTGGTGGTTGGGAGGTCTGAAGGATTTGGAAAGGGAAGTATTAGCAAGACTGAAGATCTTTAGTCAGTTTCCATTTATGGTTTAGTCTGTTTATAAGAATGAATGATCTGTTTGAAATTCTAGGATTTCCTTCGGCTTTCCCAGGACGTTACATGTTAGATATGTGGGCACTGTTACCATACTGAGAACCTCCGATTCTCACCCATGCGGATTTTGTAGTTTTCAGATGTAGGACGTGAGGCTCCTCACTGAGGCATGTTGGAGACTTCCGAATTAGTGAAGATCATTGGTTCTCAGGACTTTATTTTGGTTTTATGTTTTTGCTTAGATATTTTTTATCTCCACTAAATAATACATACTGTGTTGACTCCTCTTAGAGGTTGTTTTGGAGAACAGGTTTTCTGTATTTTTGTCCTTTGGGTTCCTTACTTTATATATATGTATATACTATTATGCTCGGACCGGTTATCTTCGCAACCGGATCTTGAGTTTTGATATTCATATTTTTGGCACTCTTTTGTATATATATTCTTGCGTTAGCTTACCCTTTATCCGTTACGTTACGTTATCGATCGGAGTGTTGCGCTTTTCAATTTACGATTTTGTTTTACCCCTTTTTCTTCAAAGGCTCCTAATTATAAACGTTGTTTCCACTACTACGTATATTAAATTTTAATTTTGAGGTCGTAATGCCTTGCCATATCTGTTTCATGACTTAAGCATAAGACTCTGCATGGTAGGGTGTTATACACGCCCTTGCCTAGTAACTGCTGGAACTGCAAGCGGGTTTGCGAGAAACCCAGGCTTCTAACAGGAATGTAAAAGCCCAGCTGAACCAAACAAGGCAGTAGTTATCTAAGCAGATAACAGAGGAATGCCAGGCTATTCAACTGAGGAGTGGGAAATCCTTAAACACTAAACCTCAGTACAATAAGAAAGGAAAAGAACAACTGACAGAGGATAACCAGGATTCTTCACGAGATAACTCTAGGTGTTTAAACGCCCAAGGAGGTATTACTCTTTGTGTTGAACACCAGAAAAAGGCAGAGACTGAGGGTTCAAACGCCCAAGAAGGCAGCACCCTTGGCGTTGAACACCCACAAGGGGGCAGTGTCTCTGGCGTTGAACGCCAGGAAGGGGGCAGTAGCATGGGCATTAAACGCCGAAGCAACGGAGCCAGTCATAGACTGATAACAACCCTCCTAAGTAAGCTATTAACCCCCTTTCCAATACACTAGGTCCTCGGCCTTCATCAACCAAGATTGATGAATACCAAGCCAAGTTACCATACCCTCAAAGACTCTAGAAAGCAGAAAAGGATAGGCAATTTGGCAAATTCTTATAAGCTTCTAAAAAGCTGGAGATTAAAATTCCCTTTGCAGAGGCTCTTGAACAAATGCCTTCTTATGCTAAGTTCATGAAGAAAATACTGAACAACAAGAGGGATTGGAGGGAAGTAGAGACAACAGCCATTACAAAGGAGTGCAATGTAATCATTTAGAGGAACCTTCCTCAGAAACTGCAGAGACACCCTAACACTCTTCTCAAAGACACAGAAGTGAATCCAAGAGAAGAGTGTCTGGCTCTCATTAGTACCAAAGAGGCCGAACCTCAGGAGTCTGCTACTGAGGGACTTAAGGCCATCACGAACCAAAAGGATCTTGAGACTGCCATTGAGCACGCCCCTACAGAAGAGAAGGAACCTTAAGTTGATTCTTCTCTAATAATGCAAGTGGAGCCTATGATGATCACAGAGCTCACCCTTACAGAGATGAAAGAACCTCAAGAGCCACATTTCCTAGGCATGCAGAAATAACCGACAGATGAACAGTTGGCTCATTTTTCAGCAGCCCTTAAGGAGCTGCAAGTCAATATCTCTGTTGCAATGGTATTGAGAAAAAATACCTGCTATACGGCCTGTCTAAAAGACATTCTTTTTGAAAATAAGGACCTAAGGGGAGATGAAATAGAGATACTTACGAAGAAGTACAGTATCCTAATTCAGCATGATCTGCCAAGGAAGATTCCAGATCCGGGGAGTTTTCAGATCCTGTGGTCTACTGGAAAGATCATTTTTGACAAAGTCCTGTATGATCTTAGCTTAGGTTTAAATCTGATACCTTCCACTGAGGCAGAGGCCGAATTTGGAGAAGCTGAAAAGGCATTGAACGCCAGTGAGGAAGCCCTCACTGGGCATTAAACGCCCAAAATGGCAGAGAGCCTGGTGCTAAATGCCAGTGAGGAACCCTTCACTGGTCGTTCAATGCCCATCCTGGCAACTAACCTATCGTTGAATGCCAGTGAGGAACCACTCACTGGGTGTTCAACGCCCATTCTGGCAGCAGAGCTGGCGTTGAATGCCAGTCAGGGATCACTGGCTGGGCGTTCAATTCCTAAACATCCAGGAACTCTGGTGCTGAATGCCGTGAGGAACCCCTCACTGGGCATTCAACGCCCACATACCCAGGGAAGCTGGTGTTGAATGCTAGCAAGGATACCACTACTGGGAGTTCAACGCGTAAAATGCTAAAGATACTGGCATTTAACGCCAGTATGGGTGCGCAACATGGGTGTTCAACACACAATAAGCTAACAGAGCTAGTGTTGAACGTTAATAAAAGCACACCTTCTGAGTGCTCAATACCCATTCAAGAAACCCTTATCTCAGAACTAAAGGAAGCCAGGACTCGTATAAAGAGCATAGAGGTTCCTTTACATGCACTCATACTGTGCCTAAGTTCTGATGAATACTCATTCTCTGATGATGATGAAGACACTAGGGAAGAGTAAGTTGCTCGGTACCTAGAAGCTCTTATGAAACTAAATGCCAAGTTATTTGATACAAAGTCTATGGAGCAAGAACGTCCATTACTTTTCAAAGAACTCAATGCTTTGGTTCAGCAAAAGCTACCTTAGAAGCTTCCATATCCTAGACGCTTCCTAATTCCTTGTACCATAGGCACCATGACCTTTGAGAAGGCTCCGTGTGACCCAGGGTCAAGAATAAACCTCATGCCACTATCTGTAATGGAGAAGATGGGAATCCAAGAGGCACAAAAAAAAAGGAATACCTTGCATAAGGACTAGATGGTGTTCAAGGTTCTTGACCTTCCATTACCCCTTGACAAGGGAGGCACTTGCATAAAGGATTCAGCATCCAAGCCTCCTCCCTTGGATGAAACCAATTCAATCCCTCCTAAGACCGACCGTAAGTTTGGTGTTGGATGTACACTATCCACAAAGGAGGAATGCCCCAAAAGGAAGATAACTAGGGGCTGGAAAAACAAAAATATCCCTACTGAAGGCTTTTCACAATAGAAAATGGTAATCTTCACTTATCTCATCATGGTATTCACCATGGAAGAGAGAAGTGACAAAAAGGGATACCAGCATATTGCTGCAAGCCCAACCCTGCCTCGAGCAGTAAACAAGATCTTGTCTTTTGAGCGTATTACGCTATTCCATGAGAGCACAGGAAGAAAGCTCCCAGTAAGGAGTAAGGATTTATTCCTCTATGACTATGTTCCTCTTTGAAAGGAGTTGTCTGCTGATGAATGAATTGATATGTGGTCTAGAATTTTACAATAAATTCTCGTTGCAGGTATAGTTTCTATATCAACTAGAATCCTTTCATACAAAAAATTGTTTGTCACAAGTAACAAACCCCTAGAAATTATAACCGAAGTATTTAACCTCAGGTCGTCTCTCAAGGAATTGCAAGGAAGTGTTCTTGTTATTGGTTATGAGTTGTATCTTTGGGGTTTTGAGATAGGAAACAAGAAAAGTAAATTGCAAGGAAATTCAAATGATAAAAAGGTCTTGGCAAGGTTTTGTGGTCAAGGATCTCTATCCTTATCCCTAACCACAACATGAGAATTGGCAAGGATCAATCCCATTAATTCATCCTCTAACTAGTAAGGAAAGTCAAATGAGCTATATCAATCCAAGTCCATAAGTCCTAACTCTCCACTAATTCAATTAGTGAGCACTAGAGTTAATGGCTACCAATCATCAATCACTTGGACATTAGTGACTCAAGAATTCTTAAGTTACCTTCCCAAGCCAAGAGTACTAAAGTCTACTCTAACATCCTTCCAAACATTTGGTCAAACACTTGGTAGGTACAAAATAAAAGCATAGAAAACTAATAAGAGAATATAAAACCTAAAACCAACAATTGAAAAATCAAAGATAACAAATAATAGAATAAGCAATAAACATGAAATACTTCAAATTGCATAAAAAGGAAAATCAATCTAACATGAGGAGTTCATAAACTAAATGGTAGAATAAATAGATCAACAAGAGAAGATAGATAAACTAAAATACTAAAACAAATAAGAGTAGAAGAAAACTAAATTAAATTATAATAGAAATCTGAAATTGAAAAGGAATAAAACTAAGAATCCTAAAATCTAGAGAAAGGAGAGGATCTCTCTCTCTAGAAACTACATCTAAAACCTAAATTGTGTGAATGATTCTATGATTCCCATTCTGCTCCACTCTGTAGCCTCTAATCAGTGTTTTTGGGCTTGAAACTAGGCCAAAAATAGCCTAGAAATTGGCCCCAGTGATTTTTGATACGTACAACACGTGGCTCCATCACACGTACGCGTCATGCACGCGTACGCGTCGCTTGTCTGCGCACTATACACACGTACGTATCATGCACGCGTATGCGTCACCTAACAGCAGGGTAACTATGTAAAATTTTATATCATTTTGAAGCCCCAGATGTTAGCTTTCCAACGCAACTGAAACCACCACATTTGGATCTCTGTAGCTCATGTTATGATCGATTGAATACGAAGAGGTTAGGGCTGACAACTTAGCAATTTTTTCAATTTCTTGTATTCCTTCCACTTTTGCTTGCTTCCTTTCCATCCTCTAAGCCATTCCTGTCCTGTAAACCCTGGGATCACTTAACAAACATATCACGGCATCGAATGATGATAAGAAAGGATTAAAACTAGCAAATTTAAGGCCAAAGAAGCATGTTTTCAATCATAGCACAAAATTGGGAAGGAAAATGTAAATCATGCAATTTCTATGAATAAGTGTGAGAATAGTGGATAAAATCCACTCAATTAAGCATAAGATAAACCATAAAATAGCGGTTTATCATCCGCCAAGCTAATGACATTAAAGAAGTGCTTGTTGGGAGGCAACCCAACCTTAATTAATTATTTCTATTTCTTAATTTTATTTTTTTCTTTAAAGTTTGTTTTTAGGTTTATAATCCTGTGCAGTAGTCAGAACAAAGACAGAATTCTTCAGCAGTGAAAACAGAACACTCTGGATGGAGTGTTGTTGAAGTTGAACGCCAGCCAGGGAGCTCTGGCTGAGCGTCCAATGCTCCAAATGGGTAGCATTGCTGGCATTGAACGCTAGCCAGGGAGCAGCCCCTTGGTGTTCAAACGCTAATGCAGAGGGCATGGAATTTGAATTCCCTAGCCTCTCAGGACCAGTAGGTCCCATAGAAGCTCCACCTACCCCACCTTCTTCTACCCTATTCTTCCCCATTGTTCATATTTGCTCGAGGAAGAGCAAAATTATTAGGTTTGGTGTTGCAAAAGCTTTGCTTTTTAACTTCTACCCCTCCTAAGTATGGCACCAAAGACTGGTGAAACCTCAAGGAAGAAGAAGGGAAAGGCATTTGCCCCCACAAGAAGAGGATGGAGAAAACTAGAAAGCATGCACATGAGCCTGTGCAGCCACCTCAACAGAGATAAAGGAGTGACATTGAAGAGATCAAATACCACATTGGATCTTCAAGAAGGAGTACTAGCCGCCACCGTTAAAGGTGCATTCGTTCTCTTTATCTCCTTTCTTATGTATTTTTTCATTTTTTGTTATGTTGTACTATCTATTATCTTGTTCGTGTTGCATGATCATTTGCATTTATGTCTTAAGGCTATAAAATGTTTCATATATCTCTCACTTTGCTTAAAAGAAAATTTTATTTTAAAAGAATTGAGAGATACATGAATTTCAAGTTTTAAATAAGAGTAGTTTAATTATGTTGATGTGGTAGCATTGCTTTTGTTTTCTGAATGTATGAATAAATAGTGCATATTTGAAGTTGTAATTTTATAATGTTGGCTCTTGAAAGAATGAGGAAAAAGGAAAAGTATTATTGATAATCTGAAAATTCTCAAAAATTGATTCTTGAAGTAAGAAAAAGCAGCAAAAAGCAAAAGAAAAAGCACGTTGCAAAAGAAAAAAAATATATATGCATGCGGAAAAAAATGGCGAAAAAGAAAAAAATAAAAAGTAGAAAAATCCATTGCTGCCCAAAAATGCAGGAAAAGGAGGGCAGATTGAAAAAGCCAATAACCCTTTAAACCAAATGGCAAGGGTAAAAGGATCTAAGGCTTTGTGCATTAATGGATAGGAGGGCCAAAAAGAATAAAATCCTGGCCTAAGCAGCTCGTCCAAGCTGTCCAAAACAAAAAAGAGTGTGTTTAAGAACTCTCGACACCTCTATATGGGGATTCTAGCAAAGCTGAATCACAATCTGAAAAGGTTCACCCAGGTAAAGTGTCTATGGCATGAATGTATCCAATGGTAATACTGGAAAACAAAGTGCTTAGGGTCACGACCAAGACTCTGAAAGTTGTGTTCAAGAATAAAAAAGAATTTAACTAGGAGAGTCAATAAAATCATCTGGATTCTAAGTTCCTAAGGATGCCAACTTCTCTGAGTTTCAATGGATATTGAGATGCCAAAACTATTAAGAAGCAAAAAGCTACTAAGTACTGCTCATCTAATTGAAACTGAGCTTCATTTGAAACTCTGATATTTATTGTATCTTAATCTTCTTTTTATCCGACTGTGTTTTTAGTTTCTTGGGGACAAGCAACAATTTAAGTTTGGTGTTGTGATTAACGGATATTTTATACATTTTTTGGCATGATTTTCATATAGTTTTTAGTATGTTTTGTTTAGTTTTTATTAAGTTTTTATAGGTTTTTGTGTTAAATTCACATTTTTGGATTCTACTATGAGTTTTTGTGTTTTTGTACAATTCCAGGTAATTTATGACTGAAATTGAGGAGCTAGAGTAAAAGTCTGATTTAGAGACAGAGAAAGCACTGCAGATGCTGTCTAGATCTGACCTCCTTGCACTCGGATGAGCTTTTCTGGAGCTACATAAGTCCAAATGGAGCGTTCTTAACGGCCATAGAAATTTGACTTCCAGAACTTTCCAGCAATGTATAATTGTTTGTACTTTACTTTAGATTAGAAGGCCTAAAACGGGCGTCCATTGCCAGCTTCCTGTCCCCTTCCAGGTGTCCAGCGCCCAAAGAGCAGAGCCCAGCATCCAAACGCCCTGAGAGGACCCCTTAGCTAGCGTTTCATGCCCTAGGAGCCTCATAGCACACGGATATCATCAAAGCTCAGCCCAAACACTCATCAAGTGGGCCCCAAAAGTGGATTTTAGCACTAAATAGACTGTGTACTTAAAGTGTATTTTACATAATCATTCAGACATCATGGACACTATACACACCATACACATTTTACATTGTATTTTTTCCTTTCAGTATGAGTTTCTAAACTTCCTATGTTGAGGGGAGTAGCCCTACTGAGTCCTATGAATTAATAAAAGTATTACTATTTCTTCTTCAATCCTTGTTTGATTTACTTCTAAGATGTATATTCGCTCTTCAACATGGTGAATAGGATGATCAGTGACAATCAACTCTGTTCATCATACTAAGATGAGCGTGCCTGACAAACACCCGCCTCTACTTTGGTTCATGTGAATACGTGACTGGAAAGCACGAACCGCCAGCTATGTTTATACATCTCTCAGATGGCTAATCCACGACTTTGTTGGGGACTTCTCGAGACACCAGTTAAGCCAATTTTTGGGGAGATTAGGGTATCCATGGAATAGGCTAGAACCCAAAGAAGCAGCATTCTCTGATCTGAAAGGTTTGACCTTCTCTGTGGCGTTTTGAGTAGGATCACCAGGAGAATTAAATGCTAGAGCTTCACCCTCCAACAGATTGGATGACCACGGCCAATGGCGTTTAATTTGAAAGCAGAGGAGATTGATGACTGGTGGACAAAATTGTGATCAATGTTCTAACTATTTTTGGATGAAATCATTATTATGGCACCAGTTGAATTCACAACTCCGTTCAACTAACCAGCAAGTGTACTGGGTCGTCCAAGTAATAAACCTTACGTGAGTAAGGGTCGATCCCACAGAGATTGTTGGTATGAAGCAAGCTATGGTTACCTTGTAAGTCTCAGTTAGGCAGATTAAATATTGTTTATGGTTTTGAAAATTAATAAAGAAGAAAATAGATAAAATAATAAAAGGGATAGAATACTTATGCAGATTCATTGGTGGAAATTTCAGATAAGCATATGGAGGTACTGTATGGCTCAAGGACGCCTGCTCTCCTACTGCTTCAACTCAATCCTTCTTACTCCTTTCCATGGCAAGCTGTATGTAGGGCATCACCGTTGTCAGTGGCTACATCCCATCCTCTCAGTGAAAATGGTCCTCTGCGGCTGTCACTCGCATGGCTAATCATCTGTCGGTTCTCAATCAGGTTGGAATAGAATCCATTGATTCTTTTGCGCTTGTCATCACGCCCAGCCTTCAGGAGTTTGAAGCTCGTCACAGTCATTCAATCCTAGAATCCTACTCGGAATACCATAGACAAGGTTTAGACCTTCCGGATTCTCATGAATGCCGCCATCTATCTAACTTATACCACGAAGATTCTGTTGGGGAATCTAAGAGATACACATTCAAGCTCTGTTGCATGTAGAACGGAAGTGGTTGTCAATCACGTGCGTTCATGAGTGAGAATAATAATGAGGGTTATCTAATCATCACATTCATCATGTTCTTGGGTGCGAATGAATATCTTAGAATAAGAATAAGAGAGAATTGAATAAAAGAAAATAGAACTGCATTAATACTTGAGGTACAGCAGAGCTCCACACCCTTAATCTATGGTGTGCAGAAACTCCACTGTTGAAAATACATAAGTGAAAGGTTCAGGCATGGCCGAATGGCCAGCCCCCATGTGGTCACAAGACCGAATGATCAAAGACTTAACAGTCAAGAGATTAAACTGTCAAAAGATGTCTAATACAATAGTTAAATGTTCTATTTATAATAAACTAGCTTCTAGGGTTTACATGAGTAAGTAATTGATGAATAAATCCACTTCCGGGGCCCACTTGGTGTATGATTGGGCTGAGCTTGATCAATCCACGAGCTGAGGCTTCTCTTGGAGTTGAACTCCGAGTTATGACGTGTTTTGGGCGTTCAACTCCGGATCATGACGTTTTTCTGGCGTTTAACTCCAGACAGCAGCATGAACTTGGCGTTCAACGCCAAGTTATGTCATCAATTTCCGAATAAAGTATGGACTATTATATATTGCTGGAAAGCTCTGGATGTCTACTTTCCAACGCCGTTGAGATCGCGCCATTTGGAGTTCTGTAGCTCCAGAAAATCCATTTTGAGTACAGGGAGGTCAGATTCCAACAGCATCAGTAGTCCTTTTGTCAGCCTTTTTCAGAGTTTTGCTCAAATCCCTCAATTTCAGCCAGAAATTACCTGAAATCACAGAAAAACACACAAACTCATAGTAAAGTCCAGAAATGTGAATTTAACATAAAAACTAATGAAAACATCCCTAAAAGTAGCTTGAACTTACTAAAAACTACCTAAAAACAATGCCAAAAAGCGTATAAATTATCCGCTCATCACAACACCAAACTTAAATTGTTGCTTGTCCCCAAGCAACTGAAAATCAATTAGGATAAAAAGAAGAGAATATACTATAAATTCCAGAATATCAATGAATATTAATTCTAATTAGATGAGCGGGACTTGTAGCTTTTTGCTTTTGAACAGTTTTGGCATCTCATTTTTTCCTTTGAAGTTTAGAATGATTGGCTTCTCTAGGAATTTAGAATTTCGGATGGTGTTATTGATTCTCCTAGTTAAGTATGTTGATTCTTGAACACAGCTTCTTATGAGTCTTGGCCGTGGCCCTAAGCACTTTGTTTTCCAGTATTACCACCGGATACATAAATGCCACAGACACATAACTGGGTGAACCTTTTCAGATTGTGACTTAGCTTTGCTAAAGTCCCCAGTTAGTGGTGTCCAGAGCTCTTAAGCACACTCTTTTCCCTTGGATCACGACTTTAACCACTTAGTCTCAAGCTTTTTACTTGGACCTTCATGACACAAGCACATGGTTAGGGACAGCTTGATTTAGCCGCTTAGGCCTGGATTTAATTTCCTTGGGCCCTCCTATCCATTGATGCTCAAAGCCTTGGATCCCTTTTTTCCCTTGCCTTTTGGTTTTAAGGGCTATTGGCTTTTTCTACTGCTCCTTATTTTTCTATATACTTTTTTTTTCGAATGCTTCTTCTTTTTCACTGCTTTTTCTTGCTTCAAGAATCAATTTCATGATTTTTCAGATCCTCAATAACATTTCTCTTTGTTCATCATTCTTTCAAGAGCCAACAATTTTAACAACAAGATCAAAAATATGCACTGTTCAAGCATTCATTCAGAAAACAAAAAGTATTGTCACCACATCAATATAATTAAACTAAATTCAAGAGCTATTTTCGAAATTTATGTACTTCTTGTTCTTTTGAATTAAAACATTTTTCTTTTAAAAGAAGTGAAGGATTAATGGAATTTATTCATAGCTTTAAGGCATGGTTACATACTAATGATCATAAAGACACAAAACATAGATAAACATAATACTAAAAACCAAAAACAGAAAGAAATAAAGAACAAGGAATGAATCCACCTCTAGTGGCGTCTTCTTCTTGAAGGACCGATGATGTTCTTTAGCTCTTCTATGTCCCTTCCTTGCCTTTGTTGCTCCTCCCTCATTGCTCTTTGATCTTCTCTTATTTCTTGGAGAATGATTGAGTGCTCATGATGTTCCACCCTTAATTGTTCCACATTGTGGTTTAAATCTTCTAAGGAGGTGTTGAGTTGCTCCCAATAGTTGTTTGGAGGAAAGTGCATCCCTTGAGGTATCTCAGGGATTTCTTGATGATGAACTTCCTCATGTACCTCTTGAGGACCGTGAGGAGCTTCTCTTGCTTGCTCCATCCTTTTCTTGGTGATGGGCTTGTCTTCTTCAATGGAGACATCTCCTTATATGATAACTCCAGCTGAGTAACATAGATGGCAAATAAGGTGAGGAAAAGCTAGCCGTGCCATAGGTGAGGGCTTGTCGGCTATTTTGTAGATTTCATTGGAGATGACCTCATGAACTTCTACTTCCTCTCCAATCATGATGCTATGAATCATGATGGCCCGATCTACAGTAACTTCAGATCGGTTACTAGTAGGAATGATGGAGCGTTGAATGAACTCCAACCATCCTCTAGCTATAGGCTTGAGGTCCAGTCTTCTTAGTTGGACTGGCTTGCCTTTGGAGTCTCTTTTCCACTGAGCTTCTTCCACACAAATGTCCATAAGGACTTGGTCCAACCTTTGATCAAAGTTGACCTTTCTAGTGTAGGGGCGTTCATCACCTTGCATCATAGGCAAGTGGAATGCCAACCTTACATTTTCCGGACTGAAATCCAAGTATTTCCCCCTAACCATTGTGAGATAATTCTTTGGACTTGGGTTCATACCTTGGTTATGGTTCCTAGTGATCCATGCATTGGCATAGAACTCTTGAACCATTAAGATTCCGACTTGTTGCATGGGGTTGGTTAAGACTTCCCAACCTCTTCTTTGAACTTCATGTCGGATCTCCGGATACTCATTCTTCTTGAGCTTGAAAGGGACCTCAGGGATCACCTTCTTCTTTGCCACAACATCATAGAAGTGGTCTTGATGGCTCTTGGAGATGAATCTTTCCATCTCCCATGACTCGGAGGTGGAAGCTTTTGTCTTCCCTTTTCCTTTTCTAGAGGATACTCCGGCCTTAGGTGCCATTGGTAATGGAAAAACAAAAAAAAAAGCTTATGCTTTTACCACACCAAACTTAAAATTTTGCTCGTCCTCGAGCAAAAAAGAAAAGAAGAGTAGAAGAAGAAGAAGAAAATATGGTAGAGAGGGAGAGAGGTAGGTTCGGCTATGTGGGAGAAGAAGGGGTTGTGTTGTGTGAAAATGAAGTAGAATGGAAGGGAATTTATAGGGAGAGGGGAGGGTGGGTGTTCGGCCAATTTGGGTGGGAATGGGTGGGAAATTGAATTTGAATTTTATGAAGGTAGGTGGGGTTTATGGGGAAGAGTGGGGTGATGTGAATGGTGAATGGGGGAATTGGGAAGAGTGACATGGGGAGTAGGAAAAATGAGATTTAGGATTAGGAGAGTGTGATTAGGATTAAAAGGTAAGGTGGGAATATGGTAGGTGGGGATCTTGTGGGGTCCACAGATCCTGAGGTGATCCTGTGGGGTCCACAGGATCCTGAGGTGTAAAGAAATACCATTCCTTCACCATATAGGCATGTAAAATGCCTTCATGCATCATTCTGGCGTTCAAACGCCCATTGGTGCATGTTCTGGGCGTTCAACGCCCATGTAATGCATGTTTCTGGCGTTGAACGCCAGTTTCATGCTTGTTACTGGCGTTCAGCGCCAGCTTTTCTCCTCTAGGCACATTCCTGGCGTTTAACGCCAGGATGTTGCTTGTTTCTGGCGTTCAGCGCCAGAATGGTGCTCTGTTCTGGCGTTGAACGCCGGCCAGATGCATCTTACTGGCGTTGAACGCCAGCCTGTGCTTCCTCCAGGGTGAAAAATTTTTTCTTCTGTTTTTGACTCTGTTTTTTAATTATTTTTTTTTTTTTGATTTTTTTCGTGACTCCTCATGATCATGTACCTAATAAAACACAAAATAACAATAAAACAAAATAAAATAAAAATTAGATAAATAAAATTGGGTTGCCTCCCAACAAGCGCTTCTTTAATGTCAATAGCTTGACAGTGGCTCTCATGGAGCCACAAGGTGATCAAGTCAATTTTAGTGTAGTCCCAACACCAAACTTAGAGTTTGGATATGGGATCTTAACACCAAACTTAGAGTTTGGTTGTGGCCTCCCAACACCAAACTTAGAGTTTGACTGTGTGGGCTCTTCTTGACCCTGAACTGAGAGAAGCTCTTCATGCTTACTCTCTTCTGTCACAGAGGGATGGCCATGTGCCTTAAACACAAGGTAGTCCCCATTCAATTGAAGGACTAACTCACCTCTGTTGACATCTATCACAGCTCCTGCTGTGGCTAGGAAAGGTCTTCCTAGGATGATGCATTCATCATCTTCCTTCCTAGTGTCTAGGATTATGAAATCAGCAGGGATGTAAAGGCCTTCAACCTTTACTAGCACGTCCTCTACTATTCCATAAGCTTGTCTCAATGACTTGTCTGCCAGTTGTAATGAGAACAAGGCAGGTTGTACCTCAATGATCCCTAGCTTCTCCATTACAGAGAGTGGCATAAGATTTATCCCTGACCCCAGATCACACAGAGCTTTTGCAAAGTTCATGGTGCCTATGGTGCAAGGTATTAAGAACTTGCCAGGATCTTGTTTCTTTTGAGGTAGAGTTTTCTGAATCCAAGAATCCAGTTCACTAATGAGCAAGGGAGGTTCACTTTCCCAGGTCTCATTACCAAACAACTTGGCATTCAGCTTCATGATAGCTCCTAAGTATTGAGCAACTTGCTCTCCAGTCACATCTTCATCCTCTTCAGAGGAAGAATAGTCTTCAGAGCTCATGAATGGCTGAAGGAGGTTTAATGGAATCTTTATGGTCTCTATATGACCCTCAGATTCCTTTGGATCCTTAATAGGAAACTCTTTCTTGCTTGAGGGACGTCCCAGGAGGTCTTCCTCACTAGGATTTTCGTCCTCCTCCTCCCTTGTGCATTCGGCCATATTGACTATGTCAATGGCTTTGCACTCTCCTTTTGGATTCTCTTCTGTATTGCTTGGGAGAGTACTGGGAGGAGTTTCAATGACTTTCTTACTCAGCTGGCCCACTTGTGCCTCCAGATTTCTAATGGAGGATCTTGTTTCATTCATGAAACTGAAAGTGGCCTTTGACAGATCAGAGACTACATTGGCTAAATTAGAAGTGTTTTGTTCAGAATTCTCTGTCTGTTGCTGAGAAGATGATGGATATGGCTTGCTATTGCCCAGCCTATTGCGTCCACCATTGTTAAAGCCTTGTTGAGGCTTTTGTTGATCCTTCCATGAGAAATTTGGATGATTTCTCCATGATGAGTTATAGGTGTTTCCATAAGGTTCACCCATGTAATTAACCTCTACCATGGCAGGGTTCTCAAGATCATAAGCTTCTTCAGAAGCTGCCTCTCTAGTACTGTTGGATGCATGTTACAATCCATTCAGATTTTGAGAGATCATGTTGACCTGTTGAGTCAACACTTTGTTCTGAGCTAATATGGCATTCAGAGTATCAATTTCAAGAACTCCTTTCTTCTGAGGTATCCCATTATTCACGGAATTCCTCTCAGAAGTGTACATGAATTGGTTGTTTGCAACCATGTCAATGAGTTCTTGAGCCTCTTTAGGCGTTTTCTTCAGGTGAATAGATCCAACTGCAGAATGATCCAATGACATTTTCGAAAATTCAGAGAGACCATAATAGAATATATCTAATATGGTCCATTCTGAGAACATGTCAGATGGACATCTTTTGGTCAGCTGCTTGTATCTTTCCCAAGCTTCATAGAGGGATTCACCATCTTTTTGTTTGAAGGTTTGAACATCCACTCTCAGCTTGCTCAGCTTTTGAGGAGGAAAGATTTTATCCAAGAAGGCAGTGACCAGCTTATCCCATGAGTCCAGGCTATCCTTAGGTTGTGAATCCAACCATATTCTAGTTCTGTCTCTTACAGCAAAAGGGAAAAGCATGAGTCTTGTAGACTTCAGGATCAACTCCATTCGTCTTTACAGTCTCACAGATTTGCAAGAACTCAGTTAAAAACTGATAAGAATCTTCAGATGGAAGACCATAAAACTTGCAGTTTTGTTGCATTAATGCAACTAGCTGAGGTTTCAGCTCAAAGTTATTGGCTCCAATGGCAGGAATGGAGATGCTTCTTCCATCAAACTTGGACATTGGTTTTGTGAAGTCACCAAGCATTCTCCTTGCATTATTATTATTTTCGGCTGCCATCTCCTTCTCTTGTTCGAAAATTTGTGAAAAGTTGTTTCTAGATTGTTGTAATTTAGCTTCTCTTAATTTTCTCTTCAGAGTCCTTTCAGGTTCTGGATCAATTTCAACAAGAGTGCCTTTATCCTTGTTCCTGCTCATATGAAAGAGAAGAAAACAAGAAAAGAAGAGGAATCCTCTATGTCACAGTATAGAGATTCCTTTATGTTAGTAGAAAAAGAAGGGGTAGAAGAATGAAGAGGGGGATTCGGATTTTGGATGAAGAGAGGTGAAGAGAAGTGTTAGTAATTAAATAATTAAATAGAAGAAGAAAAGAGAAGAGAAAATTCGAAAATAATTTTGAAAAGGAGTTAGCGATTTTCGAAAATTAGAGATAAATTGTAATTAAAATTAAAACATAAAATAATTAGTTAATTAAAAATAATTTTTGAAAAAGAGAGAGATATTTTCGAAAATAGAAGGGGGAGAAGTAGTTAGGTGGTTTTGAAAAAGATAAGAAACAAACAAAAAGTTAGTTAGTTGA
Source organism: Arachis stenosperma (assembly GCF_014773155.1). Taxonomy (NCBI): domain Eukaryota; kingdom Viridiplantae; phylum Streptophyta; class Magnoliopsida; order Fabales; family Fabaceae; genus Arachis; species Arachis stenosperma. The sequence continues at coordinate 53,005,618 of NC_080386.1, forward strand.
TTGAAAAATATTTGAAATCAAAATTGAAAAAGATAAGAAGATATTAAATTAGATAAGATATTTTGAAATCAAATTTTAAAAAAATATAAAATTTTGAAAAGGATAAGATAAAAAGGATAAGATAAAAGTTTTAAGAAAAAGATATTTTGAAAAAGATTTAATTTTTAAAATGACTTAACTAACAAGAAACTACAAGATAAGATTCTAGAATTTAAAGATTGAACCTTTCTTAACAAGAAAGTAACAAACTTCAAATTTTTGAACCAATCACATTAATTGTTAGCTAATTTTCGAAAATTAGATATAAAAGCTAAGAAAAATATTTTTGAAAAATAATTTTTAAAATTTTCGAAAATAAAATAAAAAAAATGAAAAAGATATGATTTTTGAAAAAGATTTTGAAAAGATAAGATTTTTAAAATTGAAATTTTGACTTGACTTGTAAGAAACAACTAATTTTTAAAAATTTTTGACCAAGTCAACCCAAAATTTCGAAAATTTGGAGGGAAATAAGGAAAAGATATTTTTTTGATTTTTGAATTTTTAATTATGAGAGAGAAAAACAACAAAAATACTCAATGCATGAAATTTTTAGATCAAAACAATGAATGCATGCAAGAATGCTATGAATGTCAAGATGAACACCAAGAACACTTTGAAGATCATGATGAACATCAAGAACATAATTTTGAAAAAAATTTTTATGCAAAGAAAACATGCAAGACACCAAACTTAGAAATCTTTAATGCATGGACTCTAACAAACAAAAAATGCATATGAAAAACAACAAACAACACAAAACAAGAAATCATCAAGATCAAATAAGAGGACTTATCAAGAACAACTTGAAGATCATGAAGAACACTATGAATGCATGGGATTTTCGAAAAATGCAAGAAAAATTTTTAAAGCATGCAATTGACACCAAACTTAAAAATTGACTCAAGACTCAAACAAGAAACACAATATTTTTGAATTTTTTTATGATTTATTAATTTTTTTGGATTTTTATTAATTTTTTCGAAAATAAAATTTAGAAAAACGAAAAATAAAAGAAAGATTTTGAAAAAGATTTCTGAAAAGAAAATTACCTAATCTGAGCAACAAGATGAACCGTCAGTTGTCCATACTCGAACAATCCCCGGCAACGGCGCCAAAAACTTGGTGGACGAAATTGTGATCAATGTTCTAACTATTTTTGGATGAAATCATTATTATGGCACCAGTTGAATTCACAACTCCATTCAACTAACCAGCAAGTGTACTGGGTCGTCCAAGTAATAAACCTTACGTGAGTAAGGGTCGATCCCACAGAGATTGTTGGTATGAAGCAAGCTATGGTTACCTTGTAAGTCTCAGTTAGGCAGATTAAATATTTTTTATGGTTTTGGAAATTAATAAAGAAGAAAATAGATAAAATAATAAAAGGGATAGAACACTTATGCAGATTCATTGGTGGAAATTTCAGATAAGCATATGGAGGTACTGTATGGCTCAAGGACGCCTGCTCTCCTACTGCTTCAACTCAATCCTTCTTACTCATTTCCATGGCAAGCTGTATGTAGGGCATCACCGTTGTCAGTGGCTACATCCCATCCTCTCAGTGAAAATGGTCCTCTGCGGCTGTCACTCGCATGGCTAATCATCTGTCAGTTCTCAATCAGGTTGGAATAGAATCCATTGATTCTTTTGCACTTGTCATCACGCCCAGCCTTCAGGAGTTTGAAGCTCGTCACAGTCATTCAATCCTAGAATCCTACTCGGAATACCATAGACAAGGTTTAGACCTTCCGGATTCTCATGAATGCCGCCATCTATCTAACTTATACCACGAAGATTCTGTTGGGGAATCTAAGAGATACACATTCAAGCTCTGTTGCATGTAGAACGGAAGTGGTTGTCAATCACGTGCGTTCATGAGTGAGAATAATAATGAGGGTTATCTAATCATCACATTCATCATGTTCTTGGGTGCGAATGAATATCTTAGAATAAGAATAAGAGAGAATTGAATAAAAGAAAATAGAACTGCATTAATACTTGAGGTACAGCAGAGCTCCACACCCTTAATCTATGGTGTGCAGAAACTCCACTGTTGAAAATACATAAGTGAAAGGTTCAGGCATGGCCGAATGGCCAGCCCCATGTGGTCACAAGACCGAATGATCAAAGACTTAACAGTCAAGAGATTAAACTGTCAAAAGATGTCTAATACAATAGTTAAATGTTCTATTTATAATAAACTAGCTTCTAGGGTTTACATGAGTAAGTAATTGATGAATAAATCCACTTCCGGGGCCCACTTGGTGTATGATTGGGCTGAGCTTGATCAATCCACGAGCTGAGGCTTCTCTTGGAATTGAACTCCGAGTTATGACGTGTTTTGGGCGTTCAACTCCGGATCATGACGTTTTTCTGGCGTTTAACTCCAGACAGCAGCATGAACTTGGCGTTCAACGCCAAGTTACGTCATCAATTTCCGAATAAAGTATGGACTATTATATATTTCTGGAAAGCTCTGGATGTCTACTTTCCAAAGCCGTTGAGAGCGCGCCATTTGGAGTTCTGTAGCTCCAGAAAATCCATTTTGAGTGCAGAGAGGTCAGATTCCAACAGCATCAGCGGTCCTTTTGTCAGCCTTTTTCAGAGTTTTGCTCAAATCCCTCAATTTCAGCCAGAAATTACCTGAAATCACAGAAAAACACACAAACTCATAGTAAAGTCCAGAAATGTGAATTTAACATAAAAACTAATGAAAACATCCCTAAAAGTAGCTTGAACTTACTAAAAACTACCTAAAAACAATGCCAAAAAGCGTATAAATTATCCGCTCATCAATGACCATAGCTCATGGCGTCAATCACATACAACCTGCCATTGAAGAAATCACTCACAAGTAAAGAAGACAACAATACTAGAGTTAATCCAGAAAGGCAAAGCAACTCCAATCCTCAACTCTATTCCCATTACTGACTCTATTTGATATAAAAAGTAATTTATACAATATTGAAACACATCCAATCATTCTGATTCACCTGACTAAGACCTGCAAGACAACCATAGCTTGCTTCAAACCACAATCCTCGTGGGATCGACCTTGACTCGCTCGGGTATTACTTGGACAACCTAGTACACTTGCTGGTACAGCTGTATGAAAGTGTGGGGATTCATGCAACAGCGAACATTAGTAATTATCATTCATCCAGGCTGGTCAGATCTGTCTCACCACCTCCTGGTTTGCTGCTCTAAGGGATCTGCTGGCCGTCGTTCTTGGGCCTGGTCCCGAATGTCCCTCTTGTGAGAATCGCAATTAATTAACCGCTTAATTAAAATAATTTAATTGCCCAAAATAGGTTCCAAAAATTTAGAATATTAATTAGAAAATTTGAATATGATATTTGGACTCAGTAGATTTTTTTGAGTTGGAAAATATAATTTTCTGCTGAAAATTGCGTAAAAATGCATATCGGAAAATCAGCCGGCTGTACTGACTTAAATCTGTTCGGTACTGAGTGAGAGCAGTAAAAACTATAGAAAACTTAAAAAAATAATTAAAGTTGAAAACCGGGCGCTAATTCTAAAAGTTTGGCCCAAAATTGTGCCAAACGGGCCAAAAACGCTAACGGATTGGACCGGCCGCATGTTGGGCCCAAGCCCAACATATATAAAGCCACTTAAGTGACAAATTCAGCCACTTTCACCACAACACAACAGCAGCAACGTGAATTGAGACAGAAGAGAGCAAGGGTTTCAAAATACTATTCACCTTCTTCGTCATTCAACCATAACTTGAGCTACGGTACTCCGATTTACGAACAGTTTGCGGCCACGCGAAGGTCTTGCCGAGCCCGTTAGTTTTATCTACCAAAGTGGTAAGATTTTTTATGAGTCCATATTTTACAATATATTTTGATTTAATTTCTCTTAGTTTCTAGAGAGAGAAGCTCCCCCTTCTCTCTAGAATTAGGGTTCTTTAGTTTAATTTCATGTAATTTCTACTTTTAATTCTTGCTTTCCTTTACTTTTCCTTGTCATTTATTGTTATTGCATCTTTAACTTCTTCATCTCGTGTTATTTCCTTTATTTAGTCATTTTCATGTTATGAACACTCTTTGTTAATTTTAATTTCAATTAACGCAATTTATGTTTTATGTTCATTTAATGTTTCCTTTAGTTGTTATTGTCATTTTCTTACTTTTGGTAGTTAGATTTTATTTTTAATGCAATTTAATGTTATTTTATTTCCATGCAAACCAAGTATTTGATAAAATGCTTGGCTTAGCTTTTACTTTGTTTTTCTCCACTTTTGGCGTGAAATTGATGACTTTGGTGACCCTTGAGTTATTGATGTCCATTCTTGTTTGTTACATTAGAGTAGTTAGTTGATTTGGTCTCCCTTGACTCTATGTGACCCATTTGTGTTGACTAAGTAGGATTAACTCGTCATAATCATCATGTGTTTGTGATCGATGGCTAGGAGGTTCTCTTGCATTTGAAATTTCCTTTCCATGCATTTAATTGCTTTGACTTTTATTGCTTTGATTTTTAATTCCTTGCACGTTTAGCTTTCACACTCTTGGTTGAGAAATTGGTTGTTTGGATGGAATTGAGTTGCGAATGTCCATTCCGCATTGTGTGAGAATAGTTAATTGGTTTGGTTTCCATTGACGCTAGTCTTTCACTAAGTAATTAGTGAGTTGACTAGGACTTATGGATTGAGACCAATTACACCCTTTGACTAATTCTCAAGGAGGATTGACTAGTTTGGATTGATTCCACACAATTGTCATGTTTGTGGTCCACAACTAGGATAGGAAGCCTAAATTTCCCAATTCTCACCAAGAGCCCTATTTAGCGATTAATTTCCATTTTCATTGCTTCTACTTGCTTTGACTTTTGCTTTCTTGCATACTAAGTTAATTCATTGCTATTTACATTTCTTGCTCTCTTGCTTTCCCAATTTCCCATGCCTTCTCTCATAGCCAATAAATGTACATTTCCTTGCAACTCTTAGGGAGAACGACCCGAGGTTTAGTTACTCTCGGTTATTATAATTTGAATTTAAAACATTTGATTTGGGAGTTAGTTGTTGGTCTAAACTATACTTTCAACGATGGAATTCTACTTTGTGAAAATCTAAATCGACAATAAATTCCTATTATCAAATCTGGCGCTGTTGCCGGGGAGTTGCAATGGTGTATGTTTTTGGCTATTGTGCATATGTGAATACTGTAAATAGCTCGTTTTTGGTTGGTTGTACATATGTTTCTTGCTTGTTTTTTGCTATTGTATATATGTTAATATGTAAATAGCTTGCGTTTTGGTTCTCTTTTGTTTTTGTTGATGGTTAGAATTGGGATCCCGGAGGACATTGGACATTCTAGCATTGATGGGGAATTAAAGCACAAGCCACCATAGCAAAGGCTCTCCCAATTGTCTAACTTAAAGACATTAAATAAAAGTGCTTGGTAACACCTTTCTAACTCTCCCTCTCTTTGTGCACTTGTTTGTTTAATTTTTGCTTCCTTTAGTTAGCTTAGTTTGGTAGAAATTTTGTTTTGATCTTGTATTTTTAAGGTTGAATAAGTTTTAGGGTTGAAAATGCTATTTTGGGTGTCATGATTGGTGCCATAGAGCACTAAAATTTTTTTGAGAAAAACAGAGCATGTGCGTGCGCACACACCTGTGTGTACGCACGCAACCCCAATTTTTGCATTCTGTGCACGTGCACCCCTCTGTGCGTGCGCACACCAGCTTGTGCCCCTTCTGATGGGAGCATTCGTACGACTTGTGCGTCCGCACCCCTCTCTTTCTGCCTCTGTGCGTGCGCACAGACCTGTTTGCATACGCATAGAAGGCGTGACAGCTGGCAATCTTGACGCTTTTTTCCATGTTCAAAAAAAAAAAACCTACCTGTGCGTGTGCATAGCTCTGTGCGCACGCACAACCTTGGGAACCCCCTCTGCTTGCAGCACACGCATCCCTTATGTGTGGGAACCAGCCCTCTCTTTTCCCTTCTGTGCGTCCGCACACACGTTTGTGCGTGCGCACAAACCCTTATGCCCCTTCTGTTCGCAGTGCCCGCACGTTGTTGTGCGTGCGCACAACCACATCTTTTCGCCTTTTGTGCATACACACACATACTTGTGCGTACGCACGCCCCTATTTTCCCACTTCTACATTTCTTTTCTTCTCTTCTCTCTACTTTTTCTCTTGTTCTTTCTTCCACCCCTCTCTTCTCTTGCTTTTGCCTTCTTTTCTACATGCTTTACCTTGTTTTGATTGCTTTTAATTTCTACTTTAGTGATTATTCTAGTTTTGCTTAATGAATATGTGCACTGAGCATTCAGTCTTTATTTCATTGCCTAGTTAAATCGTGACTTTGATTCATATGTTGTCGTGACCATATGTGTTAGACTATATCTTTGTTTGGCATTCTAATCAAGAATTGTGCACTTTGAATGATGATGATGTTATTTGGGATTGAATTTTCAATATGTACTTGTTTAATGCTTTGAGTTGCTAGCACCAAATTGATTTAAAAATTGACTTTTTGTCTCTTATTTGGTGTAATTTTTAACAAGTACATATTGAATTTAGTGAATTAAATGGAATTGCTTGTTCATCATGGTTTTTAAGTCAATATAATCACATCACAAGGTGTTTGCTCCTTGTTAATGCTTTGCATTTGTTTGAGTTGACTTGACTTGATTCTTATCAAGACTTGTCACTTTTTTGTAGCAAGAACCTTCCCATGTGATTATTTGATTATTCTTAAGGATGAATAAGTAGTTTCTCCTCATCATTGCATTGGTTATTGTTTGTTGTGATATTTTATATCAATTTTGCTCTTTCACTTGCACAACTATAATATCCAATAATTCCTACATTCAATTCACTCTTGTTGGTAGTTGCCTAAGTTTGCTTGTCCTTAATTGATGCTCATCTATTGTTTGCATCTTAGGCCATTTAATTGAGGAACTCATGCCTACTTTTTCATTGTGTGGATGCCACTTTAGCCGGCCATTGTGTGCATTCCACACCACTATACAAATTCCTCAATTAGATGCTTTTTTGCTTACTCCCTTTTGCTGTTTTGTGCTACTTGCCCTATGATTCCTAATTATACCTTATTCACTCTTTTCAAGGATGAGACATCAAGGCAAGAAGCCGGTAGAGGAGGAGGACACCGAGGAGGGAGATGCCGAGCATGCATTGGACTTGGCAATTTCCACACAACCCGAGCCCCCGCATCCACCAAATAAAGGTGGAGCTCTTTAGGGACATTCTCCTCGGATTTTATTTGAGCACGGAGGACCGTGCAATGCTTAAGTGTGGGGGAGGATTCGTCATTTTGGGGCGTAAACTTTCTTTTCCGAACACTTTGCACTTTATTTTTGTTTCTTTTTATCATGTTTCTTATAGATATTTAAAGTGCTTTTGATTGTTGCATTGCATTTTCTTCTGGTATATATATCTTAGCTTATGCATAGTTTATTTCTAGTGATTGCATGTTGCATTTTTGCATCCTTTTCTTAGTATATATTTTATAGATAGAAGTTGTGATTGGATAATGTGAATAGTATAGCACCTATTTAAATCTTGTCCTAATTGTTCATATTAATTTTTGCTTGTTAAAAATTAGGAAGAGAACTAGGAAAATTTTGAAAAAATTACATCCATCACATCATACATACATATAGGAAATAATTTTGGTGAAAAACAACAAAGATTTCCAATAATTTTGTTTCAAGGGCATTCTAAAGAATTGATTTGGAAAATTGTTTTTAAACTTGCTTGAATAATTTTTTTGGAACATAGAAGAGGAAAAAACAAATACCTTGTGAGTTTTTGAGCCTTAATAAGTGGTTACACATTATAACCACAAATTTTGTTCATTGTGTGCTATGCTCCTTCTATGATTGTAATCTTGGTTTTGCTTGATTCTTTATTTCCAATGTTTGATGTTTTGAATGCATTTAGCATGATTGAGGCCATTTTTGTATTAAACTCACTCACACATATGGTCCTACCCTTGCATCTACATTTGTTAACCCCTTTTGAGCCTCTTTATCCCATTTGTTCTAATTGTTAGCACATCAGAACCCTAAGCGAAAAACCATGAATTACCTTGAATTTTATCTTTGATTAGCTTAGGTTGAAGAGTGTGTTTCATTTAAATGTGGGGGAATCTTTTGGGAAACTTTGGTGGTAAAAGAAAATGTTCAACTTGGTTATGTACTGAGGATTTTGGAAAATGGGAACATTCATGTATGAACTACTTAACCATATGCAATTCTAAAAAAAAAACTCTTCATCATTAGAAGGGTACAAAAGTCACCCTAAAGTGAAAAGAAATGAATAAAGAATTGCATATGTGGTGTTTTGTGAGAAAAACATACATGAATGTGTATAAAAAGTATGATGGGAAGTTAGGTTGCATTTTGTGTTTGATTTGGTTGATATAGGTTGAGTGAGGACTTAAACTAATCAAAGATTCAATCATTTTAGTCCACTTGGCCATATCTATCCCACCTTTACCCTAACCCCATTACAACCCCAATAAGTCCTCATGATAATTGTATTCATGCATCACTTGTTTGTTGATTGTTAGATGAAAAGCAAATACTTGAAAGCATGATTAAAGGAGATTTGAGTGAATTGACCCTAAACACCAAGTGATGAGAGTGTATACACACCTAGCGAGGGTTCGATCACTCAACTCTATGTATCCATACTTCTTATCATGCATTCTTGCAAGTTGCTTCTTTTTGATGAGTTAAATCAATTCTTTAGATTTTGATTGCATTGAGATACTTCTTTGCTTAGCCCTATATGTCTATATACCGGCTTAGAAATTTGATTGTTTGTTTTCATCAAATCAATAGGACATTATAGATAGACATATATAGATAGCATTTAGTATAGTTACATGCATATAGATAGTTGTATTGAATAAGTTGTATACCCTTTCATTCATCTCCTTTGGTTGGTTTAGCATGAGGACGTGCTATTGTTTAAGTGTGGGGGAATTGATGTGTCCATATTTTACGATATATTTTGATTTAATTTGAGTGGATTTTAGCACATAAACCGACATTTATTCATCTAAATAGCATAGTTTTGTAATTCTCCCTAGATTTGTGCTTAATTGTGAAATCATACTTTTTAGGCCTTAAAATAGCTAAAATTAATTCACTTTAATCCCATTTGGTGTCTTGATGTACCTGTTGAGTGATTTCAGGTTTCCAAGTCAAGTATGGGATGGAAGAAGTGAAGAGAAAAACATGCAAAGGGGAGAAATCATGAAGAAAATGAAGTTTGGAAGCTACTGCAAAGGTGTGTACGCACAGTGATGCGAGCGTACGCACACCAGTGACCTCATGCAAGGATGCATACACACCAAATGTCGTGCGTATGCACGATGGAAATTTCGCGCAAATATGCGTATGCACTGTAGCTCGTGCGTACGCACGCGTGCATATGCGTGAGGTCATAAATGCAAATCGCTGGGGTCGAATTCTGGGCCTCCAAAACCCAGTCCAACTCATTTTCTGAAGCTATTTAAGCCCAAAGTGAAGAGGGATGAAGTAGGGGGCAATTAGGGTTAGCTTTTATGATATTTTTCTCTTAGTTTCTAGAGAGAGAAGCTCCCCCCTCTCTCTAGAATTAGGGTTCTTTAGTTTAATTTCTTGTTATTTTTACTTTTAATTCTTGCTTTCCTTTACTTTTCCTTGTCATTTATTGTTATTGCATCTTTATCTTCTTCATCTCTTGTGTTATTTCCTTTATTTAGTCATTTTCATGTTATGAACACTCTTTGTTAATTTTAATTTCAATTAATGCAATTTATGTTTTACGTTCATTTAATGCTTTCTTTAGTTGTTATTGTCATTTTCTTGCTTTTGGTAGTTAGATTTTATTTTTAATGCAATTTAATGTTATTTTATTTCCATGCACACCAAGTGTTTGATAAAATGCTTGGCTTAGCTTTTACTTTGTTTTTCTCCACTCTTGGCTTGAAATTGATGACTTTGGTGACCCTTGAGTCATTGATGTCCATTCTTCTTTGATAAATTAGAGTAGTTAGTTGATTTGGTCTCCCTTGACTCTATGTGACCCATTATTGTTGACATAGGACTTAGGGATTGGAATCAACTATGCCTATTTGACTTATCGTCGATGTTAGGGTTGACTAAGTAGGATTAACTCGTCATAATCATCATGTGTTTGTGATCAATGGCTAGGATAGGTAACCTTAGCTCTCAATCACTTGCCAAGAGGTTTTCTTGCATTTAAAGTTTCCTTTCCATGTATTTAATTGCTTTGACTTTTATTGCTTTGATTTTTAATTCCTTGTATGTTTAGCTTTCACACTCTTGGTTGAGAAATTGGTTGTTTGGGTGGAATTGGATGTCCATTCTACATTGTGTGAGAATAGTTAATTGGTTTGGTTTCCATTGATGCTAGTCTTTCACTAAGTAATTAGTGAGTTGACTAGGACTTATGGATTGAGACCAATTACACCCTTTGACTAATTCTCAAGGAGGATTGACTAGTTTGGATTGATTCTACACAATTTCCCTGTTTGTGGTCCACAACTAGGATATGAATCCTAAATTCCCTAATTCTCACCAAGTGCCCTTTTTAGCATTTAATTTCCATTTTCATTGCTTCTACTTGCTTTGACTTTTGCTTTCTTACATACTAAGTTACTTCATTGGTATTTACATTTCTTGCTCTCTTTCTTTTCCAATTCCCCATGCCCTCTCGCATAGCCAATAAATGTACATTTTATTGCAACTTCTAGGGAAAATGACCCGAGGATTAATTACTATCGGTTATTATAATTTGAATTTAAAACATTTGATTTGGGAGTTAGTTGTTGGTCTAAACTATACTTTCAACGATGGAATTCTACTTTGTGAAAATATAGATCGACGATAAATTCCTATTATCAATTTTTGAAAATCCTTGCCCAGATTTCAGCCCTACAAAATTTGAAATTTTACGTTTGAGTATTGAGTAGATTTTGTGTTTTTAATTTATTAGGTGGTATCTAAGGTTGGGTTATTGGTAGTTTGTTCCCCAAACACCATCGAAAAAGGTAAGAAAACTCTTTACCTTTGTCGATTTGTGAATTTGATAAACACTAAGTTGATTTATGGTGATTTATATGATTTTATCTTGAATGGAGTAATTTGTGGGTTGTCTTAGCTATTTGGGAGCATTTGGACTTGAATTGGTGGTTTGGTTTTGGTTGAAAGCTTGATTGGAATCAAATTTAGTGTTTTGTGCATATTGGGTATTGGCCAAGGTATGGTTTCGGTTTTCTATATGTAATATGTAATATTTCTGGACACTTAGGCTAGTAGACCTTAGGATAGGATTGAATTGGTTGTTGATAATTGTGATGTATGATGATTTTGATGATTGTGATGATTTTAGTGAATGATTGGTGGACGAAATTGTGATCAACAATAATGGCTCTTTGGCATGTGCCTAAAAAAACTAACTCAGCACTTTCTTTCCACAATCTCGTTCAACTAACCAGCAAGTGTACTGGGTCGTCCAAGTAATAAACCTTACGTGAGTAAGGGTCGATCCCACAGAGATTGTTGGTATGAAGCAAGCTATGGTCACCTTGTAAATCTCAGTCAGGCAGATTAAATTTGTTTATGGTTTCGAAAATTAATAATAAAATAGAAATAATAAAAGGGATAGAATACTTATGCAGATTCATTGGTGGGAATTTCAGATAAGCATATGGAGATACTATATGGCTCAAGGACGCCTGCTCTCCTACTGCTTCAACTCAATCCTTCTTACTCCTTTCCATGGCAAGCTGTGTATAGGGGTTCACCGTTCGACGATGGCTACTTTCTATCCTCTCGGGAAAATGGTCCTCTGCGGCTGTCACTCGCATGGCTAATCGTCTGGAGGCATCACCTGGCCGAAGGCTACATCCCATCCTCGCAGGGAAAACTACGCTCACGCGCTCTGTCACAGCACGGCTAATCACTGGTTGGTTCCCGCGCCTACTGGAATAGAATCCCTTGATTCTTTTGCGTTTGTCATCACGCCTAGCACTTGCAAGTCTGAAGCACGTCACAGTCATTCATTACCGGAATCCTACTCGGAATACCACAGACAAGGTGAGACTTTCCGGATCCTCATGAATACCGCCATCTATCTAGCTTATACCACGAAGATTCTGTTGGGGAATCTAAGAGATACACATTCAAGCTCTGTTGCATGTAGAACGGAAGTGGTTGTCAATCACACGCGTTCATAGGTGAGAATCGTGATGAGCGTCACATAATCATCACCTTCATCATGTTCTTGGGTGCGAATGAATATCTTGGAATAAGAATAAGAGAGAATTGAATGAAAGAAAATAAAATTGCATTAATACTTGAGGTACAGCAGAGCTCCACACCCTTAATCTATGGTGTGCAGAAACTCCACCGTTGAAAATACATAAGTGAAAGGTTCAGGCATGGCCGAATGGCCAGCCCCCATGTGGTCACAAGACCAAATGATCAAAGATTTAAAATACAATCCAGGATGCGATTATGATAGTAAAAAGTTCTATTTATAATAAACTAGCTCCTAGGGTTTACATGAGTAAGTAATTGATGTATAAATCCACTTCCGGGGCCCACTTGGTGTATGTTTGGGCTGAGCTTGTTCAATCCACGAGCTGAGGCTTCTCTTGGAGTTGAACTCCGAGTTATGACGTGTTTTGGGCGTTCAACTCCGGATCATGACGTTTTTCTGGCGTTTAACTCCAGACAGCAGCATGAACTTGGCGTTCAACGCCACGTTACGTCGTCAATTTCCGAATAAAGTATGGACTATTATATATTGCTGGAAAGCTCTGGATGTCTACTTTCCAACGCCGTTGAGAGCGCGCCATTTGGAGTTCTGTAGCTCCAGAAAATCCATTTTGAGTGCAGGGAGGTTAGATTCCAACAGCATCAGCAGTCCTTTTGTCAGCCTTTTTCAGAGTTTTGCTCAAATCCCTCAATTTCAGTCAGAATTTACCTGAAATTACAGAAAAACACACAAACTCATAGTAAAGTCCAGAAATGTGAATTTAACATAAAAACTAATGAAAACATCCCTAAAAGTAGCTTGAACTTACTAAAAACTACCTAAAAACAATGCCAAAAAGCGTATAAATTATCCGCTCATCACAACACCAAACTTAAATTGTTGCTTGTCCCCAAGCAACTGAAAATCAAATAGGATAAAAAGAAGAGAACATACTATAAATTCCAGAATATTAATGAATATTAATTATAATTAGATGAGCGGGACTTGTAGCTTTTTGCTTCTGAACAGTTTTGGCATCTCACTTTTTCCTTTGAAGTTTAGAATGATTGGCTTCTCTAGGAACTTTAGAATTTCGGATAGTGTTATTGATTCTCCTAGTTAAGTATGTTGATTCTTGAACACAGCTACTTATGAGTCTTGGCCGTGGCCCTAAGCACTTTGTTTTCCAGTATTACCACCGGATACATAAATGCCACAGACACATGACTGGGTGAACCTTTTCAGATTGTGACTCAGCTTTGCTAGAGTCCCCAGTTAGTGGTGTCCAGAGCTCTTAAGCACACTCTTTTGCCTTGGATCACGACTTTAACCACTCAGTCTCAAGCTTTTCACTTGGAGCTTCATGACACAAGCACATGGTTAGGGACAGCTTGATTTAGCTGCTTAGGCCTGGATTTTATTTCCTTGGGCCCTCCTATCCATTGATGCTCAAAGCCATGGATCCTTTTTACCCTTGCCTTTTGGTTTTAAGGGCTCGTGGCTTTTTCTATTGCTCCTTCTCTTTTTTTTTCACTGCTTTTTCTTGCTTCAAGAATCAATTTCATGATTTTTCAGATCATCAATAACATTTCTCTTTGTTCATCATTCTTTCAAGAGCCAACAGTTTTAACATTCATAAACAACAAGATCAAAAGACATATGCACTGTTCAAGCATTCATTCAGAAAACACAAAGTATTGTCACCACATCAATATAATTAAACTAAATTCAAGAGCTATTTTCGAAATTTATGTACTTCTTGTTCTTTTGAATTAAAACATTTTTCATTTAAGAGAAGTGAAGGATTAATGGGTTTTATTCATAGCTTTAAGGCATGGTTACATACTAATGATCATGAAGTAAAGACACAAAACATAGAGAAACACAACATTAAAAACCGAAAACAGAAAGAAATAAAGAACAAGGAATGAATCCACCTTTTAGTGGCGTCTTCTTCTTGAAGGACCAATGACGTTCTTTAGCTCTTCTATGTCCCTTCCTTGCCTTTGTTGCTCCTCCCTCATTGCTCTTTGATCTTCTCTTATTTCTTGGAGAATGATGGAGTGCTCATGATGTTCCACCCTTAATTGTTCCACATTGTGGCTCAAACCTTCTAAGGAAGTGTTGAGTTGCTCCCAATAGTTGTTTGGAGGAAAGTGCATCCCTTGAGGCATCTCAGGGATTTCTTGATGGTGAGCTTCCTCGTGCACCTCTTGAGAACCGTGAGGGGCTTCTCTTGCTTGCTCCATCCTCTTCTTGGTGATGGGCTTGTCCTCTTCAATGGAGATGTCTCCTTCTATGATAACTCCAGCTGAGTAACATAGATGGCAAATAAGGTGAGGAAAAGCTAGCCGTGCCATAGGTGAAGGCTTGTCGGCTATTTTGTAGATTTCATTGGAGATAACCTCATGAACTTCTACTTCCTCTCCAATCATGATGCCATGAATCATGATGGCCCGATCCACAGTAACTTCAGATCGGTTGCTAGTAGGAATGATGGAGCGTTGAATGAACTCCAACCATCCTCTAGCTATAGGCTTGAGGTCCAGTCTTCTTAGTTGGACTGGCTTGCCTTTGGAGTCTCTCTTCCATTGAGCTCCTTCCACACAAATGTCCATAAGGACTTGGTCCAACCTTTGATCAAAGTTGACCCTTCTAGTGTAGGGGCGTTCATCACCTTGCATCATGGGCAAGTGGAATGCCAACCTTACATTTTCCGGACTGAAATCCAAGTATTTCCCCCGAACCATTGTGAGATAATTCTTTGGACTCGGGTTCATACCTTGATCATGGTTCCTAGTGATCCATGCATTGGCATAGAACTCTTGAACCATTAAGATTCCGACTTGTTGCATGGGGTTGGTTAAGACTTCCCAACCTCTTCTTCGGACTTCATGTCGGATCTCCGGATACTCATTTTTCTTGAGCTTGAAAGGGACCTCAGGGATCACCTTCTTCTTTGCCACAACATCATAGAAGTGGTCTTGATAGCTCTTGGAGATGAATCTTTCCATCTCCCATGACTCGGAGGTGGAAGCTTTTGTCTTCCCTTTTCCTTTTCTAGAGGATACTCCGGCCTTAGGTGCCATTGATGGTAATGGAAAAACAAAAAGCTTATGCTTTTACCATACCAAACTTAAAATATTGCTCGCCCTCGAGCAAGAGAAGAAAGAAGAGAAGAAGAAGAAGAAGAAAATATGGTAGAGAGGGAGAGAGGTAGGTTCGGTTTAGGTGAAGAAGAAGGGGTTTGTGTTGTGTGAAAATGAAGTAGAAAGGAAGGGTATTTATTGGGAGGGTGAGGAGGTATGTTCGGCCATTTTGGGTGGGAATGGGTGGGAAATTGGTTTTGAATTTTTGAAGGTAGGTGGGGTTTATGGGGAAGAGTGGATGGATGTGAGTGGTGAATGGGGTAATTGGGAAGAGGAATTGAGGTGATTGGTGAAAGGTGTTGGGAAGTGATGACATGGGGAAGAGTGAATTTGGATTAGGAGAGTGTGATTAGGATTAAAAGGTAAGGTGGGAATATGGTAGGTGGGGATCCTGTGGGGTCCACAGATCCTGAGGTGATCCTGTGGGGTCCACAGATCCTGATGTGTCAAGGAATTCCATCCCTGCACCAAATAGGCATGTAAAATGCCTTTGTGCATCATTCTGGCGTTTAAACGCCCATTGGTGCACATTCTGGGCGTTCAACGCCCATGTAAAGCATGTTTCTGGCGTTGAACGCCAGTTTCATGCTTGTTACTGGCGTTCAGCGCCAGTTTTTCCACTCTAGGCACATTCCTGGCGTTCAGCGCCAGAATGTTGCTTGTTTCTGGTGTTCAGCGCCAGAATGGTGCTCTGTTCTGGCGTTGAACGCCAGCCAGATGCACCTTACTGGCGTTGAACGCCAGCCTGTGCGTCCTCCAGGGTGAAAATTTTTTCTTCTGCTGTTTTTGATTCTGTTTTTAATTTTTATGATTCTTTCATGACTCCTCATGATCATGTACCTAATAAAACACAAAATAACAATAAAATAGAATAAAATAAAATTAGATAAATAAAATTGGGTTGCCTCCCAACAAGCGCTTCTTTAATGTCAATAGCTTGACAGTGGCTCTCATGGAGCCACAAGGTGATCAGGTCAATGTTGTATAGTTGTCCACACCAAACTTAGAGTTTGGATATGGGATCTTAACACCAAACTTAGAGTTTGGTTGTGGCCTCACAACACCAAACTTAGAGTTTGACTGTGAGGGCTCTTCTTGACTCTGAACTGAGAGAAGTTCTTCATGCTTACTCTCTATTGTCACAGAGGGATGGCCTTGTGCCTTAAACACAAGGTATTCTCCCTTCAATTGAAGGACTAGTTCTCCTCTGTTGACATCTATCACAGCTCCTGCTGTGGCTAGGAAAGGTCTTCCAAGGATGATGCAATCATCCTCTTCCTTCCTAGTGTCTAAGATTATGAAATCAGCAGGGATGTAAAGGCCTTCAACCTTTACTAACACGTCCTCTACTATTCCATAAGCTTGTCTCAATGACTTGTCTGCCAGTTGTAATGAGAACAAGGCAGGTTGTACCTCAATAATCCCCAGCTTCTCCATTACAGAGAGTGGCATTAGATTTATCCCTGGCCCCAGATCACACAGAGCCTTTTTAAAGATCATGGTGCCTATGGTACAGGGTATTAAGAACTTGCCAGGATCTTGTTTCTTTTGAGGTAGAAATTTCTGAATCCAAGTATCCAGTTCATTAATGAGCAAGGGAGGTTCACTTTCCAAAGTCTCATTACCAAATAACTTGGCATTCAGCTTCATGATAGCTCCTAAGTATTGAGCAACTTGCTCTCCAGTTACATCTTCATCCTCTTCAGAGGATGAATAGTCTTCAGAGCTCATGAATGGCAGAAGGAGATTCAATGGAATCTCTATGGTCTCTGTATGAGCCTCAGATTCCTTTGGATCCTTAATAGGAAACTCCTTCTTGCTTGAGGGACGTCCCAGGAGGTCTTCCTCACTAGGATTTTCGTCCTCCTCCTCCCTTGTGCATTCGGCCATATTGACTATGTCAATGGCCTTGCACTCTCCTTTTGGATTCTCTTCTGTATTGCTTGGGAGAGTACTGGGAGGAGTTTCAATGACTTTTTTACTCAGCTGGCCCACTTGTGCCTCCAAATTTCCAATGGAGGATCTTGTTTCACTCATGAAACTGAAAGTGGCCTTTGACAGATCAGAGACTACATTGGCTAAATTAGAAGTGTTTTGTTCAGAATTCTCTGTCTGTTGCTGAGAAGATGATGGATATGGCTTACTATTGTTCAGCCTGTTGCGTCCACCATTGTTAAAGCCTTTTTGAGGCTTTTGTTGATCCTTCCATGAGAAATTTGGATGATTTCTCCATGATGAGTTATAGGTGTTTCCATAAGGTTCACCCATGTAATTAACCTCTGCCATGGCAGGGTTCTCAGGATCATAAGCTTCTTCAAAAGCTGCCTCTCTAGTACTGTTGGATGCATGTTGCCATCCATTCAGATTTTGAGAGATCATGTTGACCTGTTGAGTCAACACTTTGTTCTGAGCCAATATGGCATTCAGAGTATCAATTTCAAGAACTCCTTTCTTCTGAGGTATCCCATTGTTCACGGAATTCCTCTCAGAGGTGTACATGAACTGGTTATTTGCAACCATGTCAATGAGTTCTTGAGCCTCTTCAGGCGTTTTCTTCAGGTGAATAGATCCACCTGCAGAATGGTCCAATGACATTTTCGAAAATTCAGATAGACCATAATAGAATATATCTAATATGGTCCATTCTGAAAACATGTCAGATGGACATCTTTTGGTCAGCTGCTTGTATCTTTCCCAAGGTTCATAGAGGGATTCACCATCTTTTTGTTTGAAAGTTTGAACATCCACTCTCAGCTTGCTCAGCTTTTGAGGAGGAAAGAATTTATCCAAGAAGGCAGTGACAAGCTTATCCCATGAGTCCAGGCTATCCTTGGGTTGTGAATCCAACCATACTCTAGCTCTGTCTCTTACAGCAAAAGGGAAAAGCATGAGTCTGTAGACTTCAGGATCAACTCCATTCGTCTTTACAGTCTCACAGATCTGCAAGAACTCAGTTAAAAACTGATAAGGATCTTCAGATGGAAGTCCATAAAACTTGCAGTTTTGTTGCATTAAAGCAACTAGTTGAGGCTTAAGCTCAAAGTTATTGGCTCCAATGGCAGGAATGGAGATGCTTCTTCCATCAAACTTGGACGTTGGCTTTATGAAGTCACCAAGCATTCTCCTTGCATTATTATTATTTTTGGCTGCCATCTCCTTCTCTTGTTCGAAAATTTCTGAAAGGTTGTTTCTGGATTGTTGTAATTTAGCTTCTCTTAATTTTCTCTTCAGAGTCCTTTCAGGTTCTAGATCAATTTCAACAAGAGTGCCTTTATCCTTGTTCCTGCTCATATGAAAGAGAAGAAAACAAGAAAAGAAAGAGGAATCCTCTATGTCACAGTATAGAGATTCCTTTATGTTAGAAGAAAAAGAAGGGGTAGAAGAATGAAGAAGGATGGATTCGGACTTTTGGATGAAGAGAGGTGAAGAGAAGTGTTAGTAATTAAATAATTAAGTAGAAGAAGAAAAGAGAAGGGAAATTTCGAAAATAATTTTGAAAAATGGGTTAGGAATTTTCGAAAATTAAAGATAAAATATAATTGAAATTAAAATTTAAAACAATTAATTAATTAAAAAGAATTTTTGAAAAAGGGATGAGATATTTTCAAAAATTAGAGAGGGAAAAGTAGTTAGGTGGTTTTGAAAGAGATAAGAAACAAACAAGAAGTTAGTTAGTTGATTGAAAAAGATTTGAAATCAAAATTGAAAAAGATAAGAAGATAATAAGTTAGATAAGATATTTTGAAATCAAATTTTGAAAAAGATAAAATTTTTGAAACAGATTAAATAAAAGATAAAAAGATTTAATTGAAAAATTTTGAAATTATTTACTTCACTAACAAGAAACTACAAGATAAGATTCTAGAACTTAAAGATTGAACCTTTCTTAACAAGAAAGTAACAAACTTCAAATTTTTGAACCAATCACATTAATTGTTAGCTAATTTTCGAAAATTTGATATAAAGATAAGAAAAAGATTTTGAAAATAATTTGAAAAATGTTTTTTGAAATTTTCGAAAAATAGAAAAAAATGAAAAAAATATGATTTTTGAAAAAGATTTTGAAAAGATAAGATTTTTAAAATTGAAATTTTGACTTGACTTGTAAGAAACAACTAATTTTAAAAATTTTTGACCAAGTCAACCCAAAATTTCGAAAATTTGGAGGGAAATAAGGAAAAGATATTTTTTGATTTTTGAATTTTTAATTATGAGAGAGAAAAACAACAAAAATACTCAATGCATGAAATTTTTAGATCAAAACAATGAATGCATGCAAGAATGCTATGAATGTCAAGATGAACACCAAGAACACTTTGAAGATCATGATGAACATCAAGAACATATTTTTGAAAAATTTTTTTGATGTAAAGAAAACCTGCAAGACACCAAACTTAGAAATTTTTAATGCTTGGAAAATATGAATGCAAAGATGCACATGAAAAACAAGAAAAGACACAAAACAAGAAAACATCAAGATCAAACAAGAAGACTTATCAAGAACAACTTGAAGGAATGGAATTTTCGAAAATTGCAAGAAAATTTTTTTTAAAGCATGCAATTGACACCAAACTTAAAAATTGACTCAAGACTCAAACAAGAAACACAAAATATTTTTGATTTTTATGATTTTCTAAATTAAATTTTTTTTTATTTTTTTTTTGTATTTTTATTAATTTTTTCGAAAATAAAATTTATAAAAAACGAAAAATAAAAGAAAAATTTTTGAACAAGATTTTGAAAAGAAAATTACCTAATCTGAGCAACAAGATGAACCGTCAGTTGTCCATACTCGAACAATCCCCAGCAACGGCGCCAAAAACTTGGTGGACGAAATTGTGATCAACAATAATGGCTCTTTGGCATGTGCCTAAAAAAACTAACTCAGCACTTTCTTTCCACAATCTCGTTCAACTAACCAGCAAGTGTACTGGGTCGTCCAAGTAATAAACCTTACGTGAGTAAGGGTCGATCCCACAGAGATTGTTGGTATGAAGCAAGCTATGGTCACCTTGTAAATCTCAGTCAGGCAGATTAAATTTGTTTATGGTTTCGAAAATTAATAATAAAATAGAAATAATAAAAGGGATAGAATACTTATGCAGATTCATTGGTGGGAATTTCAGATAAACATATGGAGATACTGTATGGCTCAAGGACGCCTGCTCTCCTACTGCTTCAACTCAATCCTTCTTACTCCTTTCCATGGCAAGCTGTGTATAGGGGTTCACCGTTCGACGATGGCTACTTTCTATCCTCTCGGGAAAATGGTCCTCTGCGGCTGTCACTCGCATGGCTAATCGTCTGGAGGCATCACCTGGCCGAAGGCTACATCCCATCCTCGCAGTGAAAACTACGCTCACGCGCTCTGTCACAGCACGGCTAATCACTGGTTGGTTCCCACGCCTACTGGAATAGAATCCCTTGATTCTTTTGCGTTTGTCATCACGCCCAGCACTTGTAAGTCTGAAGCACGTCACAGTCTTTCATTACCGGAATCCTACTCGGAATACCACAGACAAGGTGAGACTTTCCGGATCCTCATGAATGCCGCCATCTATCTAGCTTATACCACGAAGATTCTGTTGGGGAATCTAAGAGATACACATTCAAGCTCTGTTGCATGTAGAACGGAAGTGGTTGTCAATCACACGCGTTCATAGGTGAGAATGGTGATGAGCGTCACATAATCATCACCTTCATCATGTTCCTGGGTGCGAATGAATATCTTGGTATAAGAATAAGAGAGAATTGAATGAAAGAAAATAGAATTGCATTAATACTTGAGGTACAGCAGAGCTCCACACCCTTAATCTATGGTGTGCAAAAACTCCACCGTTGAAAATACATAAGTGAAAGGTTCAGGCATGGCCGAATGGCCAGCCCCCATGTGGTCACAAGACCGAATGATCAAAGATTTAAAATACAATCCAGGATGCGATTATGATAGTAAAAAGTTCTATTTATAATAAACTAGCTCCTAGGGTTTACATAAGTAAGTAATTGATGTATAAATCCACTTCCGGGGCCCACTTGGTGTATGTTTGGGCTGAGCTTGTTCAATCCACGAGCTGAGGCTTCTCTTGGAGTTGAACTCCGAGTTATGACGTGTTTTGGGCGTTCAACTCCGGATCATGACGTTTTTCTGGCGTTTAACTCCAGACAGCAGCATGAACTTGGCGTTCAACGCCAAGTTACGTCGTCAATTTCCGAATAAAGTATGGACTATTATATATTGCTGGAAAGCTCCGGATGTCTACTTTCCAACGCCGTTGAGAGCGCGCCATTTGGAGTTCTGTAGCTCCAGAAAATCCATTTTGAGTGCAGGGAGGTCAGATTCCAACAGCATCAGCAGTCCTTTTGTCAGCCTTTTTCAGAGTTTTGCTCAAATCCCTCAATTTCAGTCAGAATTTACCTGAAATTACAAAAAAACACACAAACTCATAGTAAAGTCCAGAAATGTGAATTTAACATAAAAACTAATGAAAACATCCCTAAAAGTAGCTTGAACTTACTAAAAACTACCTAAAAACAATGCCAAAAAGCGTATAAATTATCCACTCATCAATGATGATGTTAAATTATGATGTGGAGTTGAATAACGATGATTGTGAGGATTGATAATAAATTATGAGGCTTGTTGATGTTGATAAATGTTGAGGATGGTGAAATGATGTTTTGTGATGTTAATTATTGAAATTTGAGTTTTATAAGTGGAATTTGGTGTATGGAATGGATGATATTGTACGTTGCTAAGTTGTGGAATGATGAGAAGGTATATGAATATAATTTAGGTACACTAGAACTGTTTTGGATGTGGAATGATTGGTTTTGAAATGAGAGTTTTTGGTAAAAATAGATTATTAGCCAACTTTGGTTGATCATATCTTAAGACTCAGTTTTTGAAATTAATTGAATTTTGTATCAAATTAAAGGGAATTTAAAGAGATTCAAAATGGTATAGAATTTTTGGAAATCAGATTTTTGTAGAAAAAGATATGATCATTGGAAATTGGTGTCAAAAATCTGAATACTGTAATGTTGTAGAAAATTGTAAGTTCTGGTTTGTGTGTCCATGCACATACCTATGCCTACGCACCGAGCAGAATGAGTGTTATGACTCGTGTGTACGCACGAAGGGTGTGCGCATGGACACCCTGTGAAAGTTGCAAGTTATGCGTACGCACAAGCTAGGTAGAGCCTTCTATTTAGTGTGTCTGCACGAATTCATGCGTACACACAAAATGAAAAACTTTACTGATAAACCCCAGTTTTAAGGTTTATCTTGTGTTGAATTTAGAGGATTTTATCAAATTTTTCCCGCATTTATTCAATAAAATAGCATGTTTTTGTAAATTCTCCTTTATTTGTGCTTAAGTGTAAAAACATGCTTTTTAGACCATTAAATTGGTTATTTTAATTCACCTTTGATTCCATTCGATGCCTTGATATGTTTGTTGAGTGATTTCAGGTTTATAAGGCAAGGATTAGATAGAAGGAGTGAAAAGAAAAGCATGCAAAATAGAGAATTCATGAAGAAATAAGGATTTGCAGAAATCTCTCAAGTGACGCGTATACGTGGCCCACGCTTACGTGTGGGAGGGATATCTGCCAAGTGACGCATACGCGTGGAAGAGAAAATTGCCAACGACGCATACGCATGACCCACGCGTACACGTGGAAAGCAGCACGTGACCAACTTAAAGGCAATACGATGGGGGCGATTTCTGAAGCATTTTGTTCCCAATCTAACCCATTTCTGATGCTATTGAACCAGGGACTGAAGGGGGATGAACCTAGTAGTGTTAGTTTTAGTTTTTCATCATGTTTTACGTTAGAATTCTAGAGAGAGAAGCTCTCTCTTCTCTCTAGAATTAGGTTAGAATTTGTGTCGATTTTCTTAGATCTAGTTTTAATTGTTGTTTCCATTTACTTTTCCTTTCAATTCTTTGTTGCTACATCTTTGCTCTCTTAGTTCTTCTTGTTAATTTCTTATATTTTTCTACTTTCATGTCTATCAGTACTTTGTTGATTTTAATTTCCTTTAATGCAATTTCATGTTTTATGTTTCTTTATTGTTTAATTGCTTTGTTATTGTTATTTCCTTGCAATTGGTAGTGTTAGATTTTATATTTCTTGTCATTTTATTATGCTTTCATTTTATGCCTTTCAAGTGTTTAATAAAATGCTAATTAGTGTAGATTTTTGTGTTCTTGGCTTGGGATGGTAACTTAGGTGACCTTGAGTTGCTATTGTCCAAGTGAGTGATTATTGGTGTCCATTGACACTAGCTTTCACTAAGTCAATTAGTGAGTGGCTAGGACTTACAGATTGGGATTGATAAAGCTCATTTGACTTTTCTTCATTTGTTAGAGGATGACTTAAGGGGATTGATCCTTGCAATTATCATGTTGTGGTTAGTAACAAGGATAGAGATCCTTAACCATCAACCCTTGCCAAGACCTTTCTATCATTTGAGTTTCATTTACTTTTTGGTCATTTAAATTTCTTGTCTCTTGTTTAAAAACCCCCAAAACATACAACCCATAACCAATAACATGAACACTTCCCTGCAATTCCTTGAGAGACGACCCGAGGTTTAAATACTTTGGTTATCTTCATTGGGGTTTGTACTTGTGACAACCATATTAATATTTTGAATAGCTTGATTTCTTAATTTCTTTGTTAGTTTGCTAGCTTTAGGAATTTATTTTTGTTTATACCCTGGATCGAGATGTCTGACCCGAGCCAATTGACAACAAGCCAACTGACCTCTTCAGGTCCAAACTATCCGACCTTTTCTCCAAGAGCTTGGCCAAATCACCGGGAGAGCCCTAAAAGGGTCCAAACAGAGCAAGACGACCCAAATCCAAAGGCGGCTCAAGCCTATAGAGATAAGGGCGGTTCCCCTAGAGATAAGATAACCTCACTCAAAGATAAGATAAGATAACTATCTTATCTCTAGAAAGATCATTCCACGCCATTATAAATACACTGGAGCACCCAGGTATAACTCATACTCTGATTCTACTAAAAACCTGCTTAATACCCTTGCTAACTTAAGTATCAGAGTCCCTTGCAGGTACCGCCACCCTCCGGTGACGATGGATCAACACATCCTCCAAGTCCAACAAGTCGGACACAAACCGCACCGACCAATATAGAAGATCTCGTCCGAGATCGACCTACAGTTTCAGGTAACCCTCGGAACATTGGCGCTGTTGCTGGGGATCCTGGAAGTCATCCCATCGTCATGGGGGACAACCTTGACAACGACTACGACTCTGATCTAGAGGATAGGACGTCGCACAAGAATGCGGATGCCACACCAAAGGATACTCCTCAACAAAACAAGGATAAGAGTCCACCAAATAAAGAAATCCTAGAGGCACTTCAGGCTCAACAAGAACGTCTCAAACAACTCAAAAAAGAAGCCAAGTATCAACGAGAAGCCGATAAGGACCTCAGAAGGGAAACTAGGCGACGCAAAGAGCTGGAAGACAGACTATTATAGCTTGAAGCAAATCTAAAATAGACTACTCGGTCCAATCACGAGGATAATCCCCACAAGGATCAAGACCCATTCACCAAAGAAATTATGAAAGCCAAAGTCCCAAAAGACTTCAAAGCCCCAGACATAACCCCGTATGACGGAACATCAGATCCAAGCCATCATCTCAGTAATTTCAAAAGCAGAATGTATCTCACCGTTGCCTCAGATGCAATCCGGTGCAAAGCCTTCCCAACTACCTTAACTAAAACAGCAATTAAGTGGTTCAACAGCCTACTCCCGAGGTCCATCTCAAGCTTTGACGACTTAGCGGGAAACTTCCTTGCTAGATTCTCTATCCAAAAGGACAAAGCCAAGCACATCCCAAGCTTGTTAGGGATCAAACAAGGAGATCGGGAAAGTCATCACAACTACGTGGAAAGATTCAACAATGTATGTCTAGACATACAAAGTCTGCCAACCGAAGCAGCCATCATGGGTCTCATCAATGGCCTACGAGAGGGACATTTCAGTCATTCTATATCATAGAAACATCCTACATCCCTAAATGAAGTACAAGAACAAGCAGAAAAGTACATCAACATGAAGAAAAACTCTTGATTAGGAGAGACCTCAAAATCCGGATCCTTTTACTCCTCCCGAGATAAGGATAAAGAGTCCAAGAAAAAAGAAGATCAGCATAGAGAGAAGATAAAAAAATATCACAACTACACCCCTCTCCGGGTGTCTCTCGTAGAAGTATACCGAGAAGTATGCCACACTAAAAAAATCCCACCACCTCTCCCACTTAAAAGAAAAAGGGAGGAGGAAATCGGACGAAATACTGTGAATACCATAGAATCTATGGACATCCCACCAACGAGTGCTTCGACTTGAATAATGTCATAGAGAAATTGGTAAGAGAATGGAGACTAGATCGGTACCTAGCCAGTAAGACAGATGAGCCCAGAAAAAGAAGAAGAGACGAAGAGGTTGGATGGACAGAACGACCACCTCGTACCCCAGAGAGACATGTTCACATGATACATGGAGGATTTGCTAGAGGAGGAATCTCCAAATCATTTCGCAAAAGACACCTCAAAGAAGTATATCACGTCGAGGGAGGAGAAGGAGTACCTGACCTCCCTACTATTAGTTTCACTAAAGAGGACGCAGCTGGCGTCATCTCGGGACATGACAATCCCATGGTCATCACTATTATATTGGCCAACGCTAACCTCCACCGCACACTGGTGTTCCAAGGAAGCTCAGCTGACATCTTATTCAAAATCGCCTTCGACCAACTCGGCCTGGAAGAAAAAGAGCTCCGAGCATATCCGAACAGCTTATTCGGATTAGGAGACACTCAAATCCAACCACTTGGATACATCTCGCTACACACAACCTTTGAAAAGGGAAACCGGTCAAGGACACTCAACATAGACTACATTGTGGTCGACGTGAGCTCTGCCTACAATGCCTTAATAGGTCGGACAACGCTAAATCAGCTCAACTCTACACCTATGCATAAAGTTTCCAACTACAGAAGGGATCGCTACGATAAAAGGAGACCAGAAAATAACATGCCGCTGTTACAATGAAAGTTTGAACCTTAGAGGCAAAAGAAAGGAAATCCACACCATTGAACTCAGGGAAATTCGAGGTCGGAAAGAACTCTGTCTACTGCTCGAAGGCGAGATAGAAAAAGTCCAGATCGGAGATGTCTCAAATAAAATGACCAATATCGGCGCAATCCTAAAGGGAGAAGTAAAAAAGTCCCTCATACAGTTCTTAAAATATAATAACGACCTCTTCGCATAGAAGGCCGCAGACATGCCGGGCATAGACCCCAAGCTAATGTGCCACAAGTTGGCAGTATATCCAGTATCTCGGCTAGTACAATAGAAGTGTAGAAAGTTCGGACCAGAAAGATCCCAAGCTGTGGAAGAACAGGTACAAGCTTTACTAGAGGCAGGATTCATCAGAAAAGTCAAGTACCCACTATGGCTAGCCAATGTTGCCTTGGTGAAAAAGCCAAATGGGAAGTGGCAGATGTGCACTGATTACACCAACCTCAACAAAGCTTGCCCAAAAGATCCTTATCCACTCCCAAACATCGACATGCTAGTGGACGCCTCCTCCGGATACAAGTACCTCTCATTTATGGACGCCTACTCAGGATACAATCAAATCCCAATGTACCCACCTGATCAAGTAAAAACCTCATTCTTAACACCCAAAGTGAATTATTGCTACGTCGTCATGCCATTCGAACTAAAAAATGCAGGAGCTACCTACCAAAGGTTAATGAACAAAGTCTTCGCAAATCACATTTGAAAACTAATGGAGGTATACATGGACGATATGTTAGTAAAGACACAATGCGAGGAATCACTACTGTCCAACCTCGCCCAAGTGTTCAATACCATAAGAAAGCATGGCATGCAGCTTAACCCTGCGAAATGCACCTTTGCAGTAGAAACTAGCAAATTCTTAGAATTCATGCTCACACAAAGAGGAATTGAAGCAAACCCGGACAAGTGCCAGGCCATACTCAACAAGAAAAGCCCGACCTGTGTCAAAGAAGTACAACAACTTAACGGGCGACCGGCAGCCTTGTCCAGGTTTCTAGCTGGATCAGCCATAAGATCTCTCCCCTTCTACGCTACTTTAAGGAAGGGAAAAAAGTTTGAATGGACGTCAGAGTGCGAGCTAGCTTTCCAGGACTTCAAAAGATTCTGGGACAACCACTCGTTCTTACTCGACCTCGGGAAGGAGAAGCACTCATATTATACCTAGCAGTAGGAAGCCGGGCAGTATCCTCGACACTAGTCCGAGAGGACAAAAGTGGACAGCAACCTATATACTTCACCAGCAAAGCGCTACAAGGGTCCAAACTGAACTATCAAAAGATAGAAAAGTTTGCCTACGCTCTCATATTAACCTCTCGACAACTTCATCCATACTTCCAGGCTCACACCATCAAGGTTCGGACCAACCATCCCATAAAAGGCATTCTGCAGAAAACAGATTTAGCGATGAGAATCCTACAGTGGGCAGTCGAGTTGTCCAAATTCGTCCTCCGATATGAAGCTCGGATAGTGATCAAATCATAGTATCTGGCCGACTTCATTGCAGAGTACACTGACACCCCTGGAAATCCCTACAAAGTGGAATCTTTACGTCGGCGGCTCTTCCAATAAAATAGGGAGCGGAGCTGGCGTGATAATTGAAAGTAATCAGGGAACCCAAATCGAACTCTCACTAAAGTTCGAGTTCCTTGCTTCTAATAACCAGGCTGAGTTTGAGGCACTATTGGCTGGTTTAAAGCTGGCTAAAGAAGTCGGAGCCCAAAAACTTGTCATCTTTAGCAACTCACAGGTTGTCACCTCGCAAATAGCAGGGGCTTACCAAGCCAAAGATCTGGCTATGAAAAAATACCTGGACAAAACCAAGGAACAACTCAGGCAATTCCAGGAATATAAGATCTAATATATACCTCGGGAACAGAACGCTTGAGCTGACGCACTCTCAAAATTAGCTAGCACCAAACCAGGGGAAAATAATAGGAGCCTCATCCAGGAAGTACTGCAGAACCCGTCAATCTCAAAAGAAGAAAAAATCTTAGACATATCAGGCCAAGATCAAGGATGGATGACTCCAATAATTAACTACCTCAAATAAGAGATACTCCCTACAAATAAGCAGGAGGCAAAGAGGTTAAAACAGGAAGCACAGTATTATACCATCATAAACAGCATTCTATACAAAAGAGGAATTTTGACACCTCTACTAAAATGTGTACCAACCTCTAACACCAAAGAGGTATTGGAAGAGATACACAGTGGCGCCTGTGGGAACCATCTCAGAGCATGAGCCCTTGCTAAAAAAGTACTCCGAGCTGGATTCTTTTGGCCGACTTTGCAAAAAGAAGCCACCGAGTACGTAAGAAGTGCCCACCATGTCAGAAACATGCTAACTTTCATGTCGCCCCACCAGAGGAGGTCATAAGTGTGACATCACCTTGTCCATTTATGAAATGGGGACTCGACCTTCTCGGGACCTTCCCCCAAGGGTTAGGACAGGTTAAGTTCCTTATTGTAGGGGTAGATTATTTCACAAAATGGATAGAGGCATAGCCCTTAGCCAATGCCACGGCCCAAAGAAGTCAAAAATTGCTATATAGGAACATTATCACGAGGTTTGGGGTTTCTTACTCCATTACCACAGACAATGGCACTTAATTCACAGACGCAGGCTTTAGAAAAATGGTAGCCAACTTGAAGATAAAGTACCAATTCACATCCGTGGAACACCCGCAGGCTAATGGACAAGCAGAAGCTGCCAATAAATTCATACTAGTCGGGTTAAAACGAAGGTTGTAGGACGCAAAGGGAGCCTGAGCCGAAGAGTTCCTACAAGTCCTATGGGCATATTGGACAACTCCACACTCCACTACAAAGGAATCACCCTTCCGATTGGCCTATGGAATGGAGGCTATGATATCGGTAGAAGTTGAAGAAGAATCTCCCAAAACGATCCTCTACATCGAAAAAGCTAACTCCCGACTCCAAAGGAAAGAACTCGACCTACTCTCAGAAGTCCGAGAAAGAGCTCGTATCAGAGAAGAAGCACTAAAATGCCGCATGGCCTTAAGATACAATCAAAAGTTAGTACAGCGAAGTTTCCCCAGCGATGACCTCATCCTAATTTGAAATGATATCGGAACAAGTTGACCCGGAGAGGGAAAGCTGGCAGCTAATTGGAAAGGACCCTACCGAATCACAGAGGTACTAGGAAAGGGTTACTACAAAGTGTCCGAACTCGAGGGCCAAGAGCTACCGAGATCATGGCACGCCTGCAACCTAAGAAGGTATTATAGTTAAAAGGTAATAAAAGATCTTAGGACAAAGGTGTACTCTTTTTCCTAAAAAAATATTTTTTAACGAGACACCAAGCCAAGATCTACAAAATTACCTAGAGTAAACACCCAGATGTATATATTTCGCATATTTTCTATTTTGAATAAAGTTTTTCAGATTTCCTACAAAATATCTTTATCAAGACGCATTATTCTGAAAACGCAAAATTTATTGCCCAATTATAAAGCTACAGATCGGCAAAAGTGAAAACCAAATTCACTGCCCAACGTGATCGACAAATAATTAAAACCAAGTTCATCAAAGATCGACCAAGCGAGGATCAAACTCTACAAAATCGGCAAAACATGAAAAGCGATAAAAACATAATGATGCAAGAAGTTATAAAAAGCAATCCATGAATAGAGGCCTGACGAGTTTTGAAACAAAAATGGATTGCTAAGAAGTAACTTGGAATGGACCGACGCAAAAGAAGTCAGACTAGATCAAAGTGACAAAAAGTTATAAAAAGCAATCCGTAAAAGGAGGCCTGGCTAGCCCTAAAAAGCAGATTACTAGAAATAACTTCCAAAGGGACCGACATGAAGAAGTCGGACTAAAGCTACAAAATGTTATAAAAAGTAATCCGTAAAAAGAGACCTGACAAGGTCCAAATAAAACGAATTACTAGAAATAACTTCCAAAGGGACCGACATGAAGAAGTCGGACTAAAGCTACAAAAAGTTATAAAAAGTAATCCGTAAAAAGAGACCTGACAAGGTCCAAATAAAACGGACTACTAGAAATAATTTCAAAAACGACCGACATGAAGAAGTCGGATTAAAGCTACAAAAAGTTATAAAAAGTAATCCGTAAAAAGAGACCTGACAAGGTCCAATTAAAACGGATTACTAGAAATAACTTCCAAGGGGACTGATACAACGAAGTCGGGTAAGAAAGCTACAAAGTTATACAAAGTAATCCATAAAAAGAGACCGGACAAGGTCCAAATAAAATGGATTACTCAAAGTAACTTGGGGCAGACCGACATGAAGAAATCAGCCCGAGGCAACCAAAAGCGACAGAGTTATAAAAAGTAAACCCAAGGTATTACTAGAAATAACTCAAGAAAAGATCATCTAAGAGAATCAACCAATAGAAGGCGCGTGTCAAAAGGGAGACAACTCGACCCAAAAGACCATGACCTCGCCAAAATCAATTTACAAAGTGTTCTATCAAAGGATACTCAAAAGAAAAGAACTAGACTTAAAAAGGATACTTCAAACATGTGACAAAGCACAAAGGGAATCAAAAGAGGTCGGACAATAAACACTGAAGATTCCCAGAAAGTGCTAAGGAAAGCTGTAGGCAAGCATATTACAAAGAAACAAGGCAGTTACCATAAAACAAGACTCAAGAGGCCGCTTGAAGCCGATCCCAAGAGCAAGAGAAACTATTTTTGTTTTTCAAAACAAAAGTATCTAAAACAGCAACTGGAGTATCCAAAGTCAAAGATCACAAACTTACAAAATAAAGAGTTCAATAGTCCACAAAGACTAGGCTATACACAAATACATCAGAGAAATCATAAAGGATCCAAAGACTTCCCAGTAGCAGCATCTCGTGGAGACGGAGTGCGAGTCTGAAGGGGAACTGCGTCTACCGTTCCATCATCCCAGCTCAAAATCTGGACGTTTGGATCAGATTCTGGCTGACTGGCTTCAACTACCGGAGTTGAGGAAGACGGGATAATAGAGGCTTTGGCGGAAGAAACTGGAGGAGGGACGACATTATCATGATCATCGGGGTCATCAGGAATAATCTTACCATCTTTTACAATGTTGTCCAAACTAAAAAGGGTAAGGTCAAGCTCGGGCGCAAGAACTCGGACCTGATCCTTCAAATTCTCATAAGCAGCATTCACACTACCTACAAGATGACCCTGAAGCTCGGCATAGTCAACTCGAGCAGATTCCAAACTCTTCCGGAACTCTACTATCTCTCTATATGTCCGACATAGCCATCCTTGTGCTTCTAGGCCATCTCATCAGACAGATTCGCCAGGGCCTTAGCCGCTGTAGCCCGAACCTTTTCGCCATCCAACTCTTTCTCCAGTTTTGCCACCTTTTTCTCGAGCTCCTTCTTTAACCCCTTTATCCTATCATACTTCAACTTGGCCTCCTCCATGAAAGCCTTAGTGGCATGAACAGGAACATCTTGAGCAGCTCGGAACAAGGCCGCTCCTATGTGCGCCATTCTCACACTATTTCGGGTAATAAATTCTAGATGGTGAAGGATGGATACATCATCCGTAGGCATAATACCATAGGGAGCAATTTGTTGGTCAACAAACCCCACGGCATTAAAATCAGGGGCATCCAAATTAAAGGGCTCAGCAGTTCTCAGCCTTTTAGGAGAAGGGCCGGCAACAGACAGGGAGGCAGCACTGGAGGTCGGCAGAGGAGGAACAGATGAGGCCAGCCGGACGTTAGGAGTTGAGATGATCGTTTTGGGCCCGGAAGCGTCCGAGGTCGACCTCTTCAAAGAAGCCCTAGACGACCCCTCCTCGGGAACCTTGGCCGAGAGGTTTAGGGACGCAGTTGCCTTCTTCGCCTTTTTAAAGGCCTTCATAGCATCATTATTTTTAACCATCTCTGAAAATATGCAACAAATAAACCAAGTTATAAATTGAAAAGAAAAGAGATAAACTCAACAAGATAGAGCAACATAACATATACAAAGGAAGTTGACCACTACCCAGCTCAGCTCGGAGAAGTGAAGGATCTCCTAAAAATTTCTTGGTATCGAGATGGGGAGGCTGCCCCCAGTTCTCTTCCAATACAGTTACAAGGGCTTGTTTGACCTCATCCAACATCTCCCAGGAATATCTAGATACCACTACATTTTGTTGCCACTCCAAAGGAAAAGCAGGTTCATCATTCTCATCCAGAAAAAGGGACGAGCTCCTTCAATAGCTCGGACCTTGAAAAAATAGTTCTTAAAATCACAAAAGGATTCATCATACATGGAAAAAACCTTTTTACCCTGGGAAGCTCGGAAGGAAACTCAGGCGGCCTTCTTCTTAACCACACCAGGCTTTGTCAGAACAAAGAGGTAAAAGAAAAGGGATTAGGAAGGTTGGACACCCAATTCATGACAGAGCAATTGGAAGATTTTTATGAAACCCTAGGAATTGGGATGGAGTTGGGACGGAGCCACGTTACAAGACGACAACAGGTTGGTCTCAAAAGGTGTAAAAGGAAGGGTAATATTCATCTGACCAAAAAAGAAGTCATATACATAGAAAAAAGGGCGATCTCCAGCAGCCCGAGTTGAAAAACAAACTCTCTCTTCAGAAGTAGGGGATACAAGCTCATAGTTCTTCTCATCACTACCATTACTACAAATCCTATGGAATTTCCTAAGTTGCTCACAAAATTCAGAGTTCACCAGCGAAATACATAAAAGAACCATAGAATCCACCTAGTCGGCCATGCCAGCAGGAACTTGGGAGGATGTCTCGATAATATTCTTACGGGAAGACATGGATCAACTATTCCTACAAAAAGAAAAAAAAGGGGGTTACTAATCAAACAACTCGGGAAAAGTGAGAAAGAACAGCTCAAGACAAAAATGGATACAAACTCAAAACTACAGCATACAGAATATCAGAAAAAACAAAAAAGGAAACCCCAGGACACAACCCAATGTCCCGGGGCATCCTTTGGAGGCAGTAACAGAGCAAGGACTAAAACCTACGACCCGATACCTCCTAACTAAGAGAATAACCTTCTCCTCAAAACAAGCGACACTCCAATCACAAAGACAACTAACTATCAAAATCATCTTTCATATATCAACGTACACCAAAAGGAAAAGAAGCAACACTTTTTTCAGAATCAAGCAAACTCATCATGTCAAAAGGCGAAGAAAAGATTCAAACTTTCCAATGCAAATGCAGGCAAGATCAAAGCTTTTCATGACCAAATAGCACTTTCAAAGAAAAGAACGATTAAATAAGTGAAGAAACAGAAAAGAAGAACCAACCTGAAAAAGAGGAAAGCACCAAAAAAAAGTTGAAAGAGACAAAATCCGAAACCACCTTTCAAGCAAGGATGCACCAACAAACACCAAAGGCGTCACAGAGAGAAGCACAAAAAACGCAAGGCAAGTCAAAATGAAACGGAAGAATAAGATAGAAAGAGGGGAAGTTACAGCGAAACAAAGAGAAAGTAATTCAAAAATGAAAGCGGGAGGTGAAAGAAACGAAGCATTAAGGAGTTAATGGGAAATTAAAACCCTCGCACGTTCCCAAGGGAAGGAACATTTGTTTCAAAATTAAAAGAAACAAAACTTTCCGCATTCAAAGGAAAAACTCTACAAAGAAGGAAAGCGACAATGCCCATGCTTGGCTTCACCAGAGAAGCATTGAAGTCCTAAAATTAAGGACTCAACCTCA
Organism: Arachis stenosperma; assembly: GCF_014773155.1. Lineage (NCBI taxonomy): Eukaryota > Viridiplantae > Streptophyta > Magnoliopsida > Fabales > Fabaceae > Arachis > Arachis stenosperma. The sequence goes on from NC_080386.1 coordinate 53,039,893, forward strand.
AAAAAGGGAAGACCGTACTCGAGCAGGGGCACTGTTCGTACCCTAGGTCGAGATGTCCGACCAGAGTCGATCGACAACAAGCCAACCGACCTCTTCAGGTCCGAACTATCCGACCTCTTCTCCAAGAGCTCGGCCAAATCACCGGGAGAGCCCCAAAAGGGCCCAAATAGAGGAACACGACCCAAATCCAAAGGCGGCTCAAGCCTATAGAGATATAGGCGGTTCCCCTGGAGATATGATGACATCACTCAAAGATAAGATAAGATAACTATCTTATCTCTAGAAAGATCATTCCACGCCATTATAAATACACTAGAGCACCCAGGTATAACTCATACTCTGATTCTACTAAAAACCTACTTAATAACCTTGCTAACTTAAGCATCGGAGACCCTTGCAGGTACCCCCACCCTCCGATGACGAAGGATCAGCACAACCACTAAGTCCAACAAGTCGGACACAAACCGCGCCGACCAGTACAGAAGATCTCGTCCGAGATCAACCTATAGTTTTAGGTAACACTCAGAACAATTTTCATTATTTCTTATTATTTCTTATTTTTATTTTCTATTTTCACCATGAATTCACACTTTGGCTATGAGTTTGGTCTTAACTATGTTCTAGGAAATGGGAGCTACAATGAGAACATGCATCAAGAATGGAACAATCAAAGGTAGAAGGAGCCATATGCTTACGATCAATCCTCTTGGCTAGAACCTCCTCCAATGCACTATGAGCAACAACCACTCCATGATGCATATCAATCCAATGGCTATGGTAGACCTCCTTGTGACTATCAACCATATGCCTATGAACCTCATCCTCAACATAGCCCTTAACCATACTCACAAGCCCATTTTTACCAAATACCGTCCTATGACCCTTATCCATCATACAACCAATCAGCCTTACCTCATCCTTGTGACCATTATGTAAGAAATCCTTAGAGCTACCACAATTCCAATCCAATTACTCCCAAGAACCACCTCAACACATACTATCTCCATATTTCCACCAAGAAGAGCCATCTTCCTATTATGAACCCTTTCTCCAAAATAATGAACCCACCTATCCACCCCAAGCCCCAATGGATGATTTTCTCGCTTTGCTACTTCAAGGGCAAAAAGATATGCAAAGGAACACACTAGAGTTTGTGGCTACCTTGACCAAGGTAGTACACACTTTGGCCTCCCGATACTCATGCACTCAAAGTACTTCCATGGCCACATGTGAAGAATCAAATGAAGAGTTTAGCATGAAGGAGAGATTAGAAAATATGGTGGAGAATAAGGAGTGGGATTTTATATTAGAGCAATTGGAGGATGCCATGATTGTTGAAGAAGAGGAAGAAGTGGTTGAAGACTTAGGAGATGTGGAACCACCATGGGAATCTCAAGAACTCCCTCCAAGGAGCTTGAAATTGATGTTGAGGAGGGTGCACAACCTCCAAAGCATATCATAGTTGGACACTTTGAAGAGGTTGATCAAGAGATGGATTCAGTCATTGCTGAATTCCAATCCATAATTGAATCCCCTCCCATTGGACATGAAATTGAGATCATTGAAGACAACTCCACACCAAGTGACATTGGTGACCTTGTTGAAGATTCTTCCATTGGATGTGAAATCAATGTTGAAGTGGACTTCACACAACCTCCAAAATTTGATTTGATTGAGGATGAGGAGGAGTTAGAAGAAGTTGACGAGCAAGGAGAAGTTGAAAGAAGTTGTCAAGAGTTGGAAGTTGTCAAAGAAGAACACAAGAGAGTAGAGCTTGCAAGAACATTGGAAACACCTCTCCCCAAGCCATCACCATCCATTCTTTCATTCAAGCTTAACAGCAAGGGTTGGTGTGGAGCTAAATTGTATGGGTCTAGAAAGTTGTTTGGAGGCTTCTTTGAGAATTATAAGGTTATGCCACCCGAGTGGAAAATGATGATCAATTTGAAGATGGGTGTAGAAACAAGATTTGGGATTCGGGAATACATGAGGAGCAATTTTGGGAGCCCATAACTCGTGCGAAACTCCATTAAGGCTTGGTGGCATTAATTTTGAAGAATAGAGCTTATTGGAAGTCCAAGTATTTGTAGATGTTCAAGGATGAATTCAAGCACAACCCACCTTGATGAGGAGCTCCCCATAAGTCCAACTTAAGGACAATAAATAAAAGTGCTAGGTTGGAGACACCCCACCATGGTAAATTCTTTCCATTCTCTTGCAAATAAAATCAACGAATGAATTGAGTTGCCATTGTTAGGTAGGTTTCTCCTTTGCCTATTTTTATTTTAGTGTTATGCTTGTCTATTTGTTTGGGTAGATTTATGCTTTAAGTTGTAGGTTATTTGTTTTTGAATTGTATTTTGCTTGAAGTGCATGTTTTGTTTGTTTTGTCTTTGAAAATTTTTCAAAAACTTAAAGATTTTTGTTAAATTTGAATTTTGGTTGCTTTAGAATGTTTATAGGTTAGGAGAGTGTTAAATTCTGTTTTTAAGCTTCTAAAAAAAGGGTCACCTTACGCATAAGCGTGGGCCACGCTTATGCGTCAATTGTACATCCGCAACTCCTGGTACAAAAACCCGAGAGTTGTGCAAGAATTGTGCCTATAGCACAATCTGCATTCCACACGTAAGCGTGGGCGATGCTTATGTGTCGCTTGTCCCTACTGCATTCCACACATATGCGTGGGAGATACTTACGCGTCGATTGCCCCTGCTGCATTCCACGCGCACGCAAGTGTCGCCTCACGCCCTGTTTCTTCTCCTTTCTCCTTTTTTCTTCTTTCTTCTCTCCTTCTTCTTTCTTTCTTTCTACTTTTCTTCTTCTCTCTTATTACTTTTCTTACTTTTTTTTCTTCAAGAAAAAACAATAATAATAATAAATAAACAAATAAATGAAATAAAATATAAAAAAATATTTTTCTCATCTTTTATTTTCTTTTGTTTATTGCAATTGCATACTTTTATTCATTGCATTTTGATTTTGTTTTTTTATAGCTTCTTCTTATTTTCCTTTCTAAGTTTCTTATTTTAATAATAGTGTTGAATTCTCCTACTCAATTGTTGAGAATTTCTTGGATTATTTTGGTGTTTTTTGACTTGTTTGGTGTTATTGGGTGATAAAATTTTTAGATTAATGCTTAATCTTTGATGACTTTTGCATCCTTGGTGCATTGATATGAACTCATATTGTCTTTCATGACTCACTCTTTCTTGATTGAACTTGATGCTCCATATGCTCTTCATGCTTTGACTCTACTCTTGTATCAAGTATTAATATGCCTTAGCTTATATTATTTTCTCACTCACATGTTGTAGCTACCATGTAGTTGAGAACCATACTTTTATTTGGCATTAGCCCCCGCCTATATTCTATATGCTTTGATATCCTTGTTATAGGCTTAATTTTTTTTCTCTCCTTTTAGGTTGGCTACCAAGAAGGAAGAAAGAAAAAGCTTCCAAATGGGGTGAGAAACAAGTCCATCTGCACAATGTTTTGAAGAAGCTCATCAGTTGTAGCAACCCATCCACCTTGCTCTCCTGTGCATGCACAGAGGACGGTGCAATCTTTAAGTGTGGGGAGGTTCGGTCGATGACCGACCTCCGTGGGTAACCACTTCCTCTTTCAACACCAACTTTTAATTTTCTTTGTTAGTTAGTTGTTGCATTGCATGATAGGGTGCATGTTAGTTAGAATTTGTAAATATTTCACCACTTCTTTTTGTGTTAGGACTACTTGGTTAGGGTTATGATTTCTTTTCCAAGAAACTGTTTTTAGGGCACACTACCAATTTGAATTTTTTTTGTTGAACTTGCTTGAAGAATGTATTTTGGAACATGGTTTTTGAGATAAGAACACACAAGCCAGTGAGTTTTGAGCCTAATTGCGTGGTTACATCTTATAACCACTTATTTTCATTCTTGTGTGCATTATTCTCTTTCTATGATTGTAATCTTTGATTTGTTTGATTCTTTATGTCCATTATTCCATCTATACATGCATTTATATAATTGAGGCCATCATTTCATTTAGCTCACTTACCCAAATAGCCTTACCTTTCATCAACAATTATTAGCCAACTTTGAGCCTATTTTAACCCCTTTTGTTCTTAATTTTAGCACATTACAAGCCTTAAAGTGAAAAACAATAAATGTCCTTTATAGGGATCTTTGATTATCTTAGGCTAGTGAGCGTGTGTATCATTTAAGTGTGCAGAAACCTGGGACATTGCTTGAGGTAAGAGTATGTTGTTATTTGCATTAAAGATCTTGGGAATTAGGTACATACTCATCTATTAATTATGCTTAAACCATATGCATTGATACTTGGTGCACAGAATTGTGATTCACACTTTTCACAACTCCGGTGCCACTAACCAGCAAGTGCACTGGGTCGTCCAAGTAATACCTTACGTGAGTAAGGGTCGATCCTACGGAGATTGTCGGCTTAAAGCAATCTATGGTTATCTTATATACCTTAGTCAGGAGGATAATAATGAAAAGAGTTTTGTTTGCAAAAAGTAAAGAACATGAAATAAAGAGTACTTGTTATGCAGTAATGGAGAACAGGTTGAGGTTTTAGAGATGCTTTGTGTTCTGGATCTCTGCTTTCCTGCTGTTGTCTTCTTCACGCACGCAAGGCTCTTTTCATGGCAAGCTGTATGTTGGTGGATCATCGTTGTCAATGGCTACCATCCGTCCTCTCAGTGAAAATGGTTCAACTACGGGTTTCGTAGGGCTAATCATCTGTCGGTTCTCACTCGTACTGGAATAGGATCCACTGATCCTTTTGCACACTGTCACTGCGCCTAACATTTGTGAGTTTGGAGCTCGTCACAGTCACCCCTTCCCAGATCCTACTCGAAATACCACAGACAAGGTTTAGACTTTCCGGATCTCAGAAGTGCTGCCAATTGATTCTAGCTTATACCACGAAGACTCTGGTTGCACGGATTTAAACACTCTGTTGTCAGGAGAGGCAATCAAACTCGTGAACCAGGAATCCAAGAGATACACACTCTATCTAAGGTAGAACGGAAGTGATTGTCAGGCACGCATTCATAAGTTGAGAATGGTGATGAGTGTCACGGATCATCATATTCATCATGTTAAAGTGCGAATGAATATCTTAGAATAGAAACAAGCGTGATTGAATAGAAAACAGAGCTCCTCACCCCCAACCATGGGGTTTAGAGACTCATGCCATAGAAGATACAAATTCAGATGTAAAATGTCATGAGGTCCAAAATGAATCTCTAAAGGTTGTTTTTATACTAAACCAGTAACCTAGGTTTACAGAGAATGAGTAAACTAAGATTGATAGTTTAAAAATCCACTTCCGGGACCCACTTGATTTGTGTTTGGGCTGAGCATTGAAGCTTTCACATGCATAGGCTATTCCTGGAGTTAAACGCCAGCTTTGGTGCCAGTTTGGGCGTTAAACTACAACTTTTATACCAGTTCTGGCGTTTAACGCCAAAAAAGGGTAAAGAGCTGGAGTTTAAACGCCAATTTACGCTATCAATTGAGAGCGCGCTAATCGGACTTCTGTAGCTCCAGAAAATTCATTTCGCGTGCAGGAGGGTCAGAATCCAACACCATCTGCATTCCTTTTTCAGCCTCTGAATCAGATTTTTGCTTAAGTCCCTTGATGAGCGGATAATTTATACGCTTTTTGGCATTATTTTTAGGTAGTTTTTAGTAAGTTCAAGCTACTTTTAGGGATGTTTTCATTAGTTTTTATGTTAAAATTCACATTTCTGGACTTTACTATGAGTTTGTGTGTTTTTCTGTGATTTCAGGTAATTTCTGGCTGAAATTGAGGGACTTGAGCAAAACTCTGAAAAAGGCTGACAAAAGGACTGCTAATGCTGTTGGAATCTGACCTCCTTGCACTCGAAATGGATTTTTTGGAGCTACAGAACTTCAAATGGCGCGCTCTTAACGGCGTTGGAAAGTAGACATCCAGAGCTTTCCAGCAATATATAATAGTCTATACTTTATTCGGAAATTGACGACGTAACTTGGCGTTGAACGCCAAGTATACGCTGCTGTCTGGAGTTAAACGCCAGAAAAACGTCATGATCCGGAGTTGAACGCCCAAAACACGTCATAACTCGGAGTTCAACTCCAAGAGAAGCCTCAGCTCGTGGATTGATCAAGCTCAGCCCAAGCATACACCAAGTGGGCCCCGGAAGTGGATTTATGCATCAATTACTTACTCATGTAAACCCTAGGAGCTAGTTTATTATAAATAGAACTTTTTACTATCATATTATCATCCCGGATTGTATTTTGAATCCTGTGATCACATTTAGGGGGCTGGCCATTCGGCCATGCCTGAACCTTGTACTTATGTATTTTCAACAGTGGAGTTTCTGCACACCATAGATTAAGGGTGTGGAGCTCTGCTGTACCTCAAGTTTCAATACAATCACTATTACTTTTTATTCAATTCTCTTTTATTCTTATTCCAAGATATACGTTGCACTTCAACTTGATGAATGTGATGATCCGTGACACTCATCATCATTCTCACATATGAACGCGCGTGATTGACATCCACTTCCGTTCTACCTTAGGCCGGGCGCATATCTCTTAGATTCCCCAACTGAATCTTCGTGGTATAAGCTAGATAGATGGCAGCATTCATGAGGATCCGGAAAGTCTAACCTTGTCTGTGGTATTCCGAGTAGGATCCTGGGAATCCGGAAAGTCTAACCTTGTCTGTGGTATTCCGAGTAGGATTCCGGTATTGAATGACTGTGACGAGCTTCAAACTCCTGAAGGCTGGGCGTTAGTGACAAATGCAAAAGAATCAATGGATTCTATTCCAACCTGATTGAGAACCGACAAATGATTAGCCGTGCTGTGACAGAGCATTTGGACCATTTTCACTGAGAGGATGGGATGTAGCTATCAACAAGGGTGATGCCTCCAGACGATTAGCCGTGCAGTGACAGCGCATAGGACCATTTTTCCGAGAGGATTGAAAGTAGCCATTGATGATGGTGATGCCCTACATACAGCTTGCCATGGAAAGAAATAAGGAGGATTGGAAGATTGAGTAGTGAAGTAGAGTTTCAAGAGGAACACAGCATCTCCATACACCTATCTGAAATTCCCACTATTGATTTACATAAGTATTTCTATCCCTTTTTATTTTCTAATTTATTATTAATTTTCGAAACCCATAATCCTTTAATCTGCCTAACTGAGATTTACAAGGTGACTATAGCTTGCTTCATACCAACAATCTCTGTGGGATCGACCCTTACTCACGTAAGGTTTATTACTTGGATGACCCAGTACACTTGCTGGTTAGTTGAATGGAGTTGTGAAATCAAATAGAGCCAATTATTAAATTTCATACAAGTACAAAGAGCATGGATCACAATTTCGTCCACCATCCCTCAATTTCAGCCAGAAAATACCTAAAATCATAGAAAAACACACAAACTCATAGTAAAGTCTAGAAATGTGATTTTTGCATAAAAACTAATAAAAATATAGTAAAAAGTAACTAAAGCATACTAAAAACTACATGAAAATATCACCAAAAAGCGTATAAAATATCCGCCCATCACAACACCAAACTTAAACTGTTGCTTGTCCCCAAGCAACTAAATAGATAAAATAGGATAGAAAGAAAATCAAGAGGTAATACATCTCAGAGTTTTAAGTCAAGCTCAGATTCTAATTAAATGAGCGGGGCATTTTTGCTCCTGAACAGTTTTGGCATCTCAATTTATCCTTTGAAGCTCAGAATGATTGGCATCTATAGGAACTCAGAATTCAGATAGTGTTATTGATTCTCCTAGTTTAATATGCTGATTCTTGAACACATCTACTTTTTGAGTCTTGGCTGTGACCCCAAGAATCTTGTTTTCCAGTAATATTACAGGATACATAAATGCCACAGGCACATAACTGGGTGAACCTTTCAGATTGTGACTCTGCTTTGCTAGAGTCCTCAGTTAGAGGTGCCCAGAGTTCTTAGGCACACTCTTTTTCTTTGGATCACGACTTTAACCACTCAGTCTCAAGCGTTTCACTTGGACCTTCATGACACAAGCACATGGTTAGGGATAGCTTGATTTAGCCGCTTAGGCCAAGATTTTATTCCTTTGGGCCTTCCTATCCATTAATGCTCAAAGCCTTGGATCCTTTTTACCCTTGCTTTTGGTTTAAAGGGTTATTGGTTTTTCTGCTTGCTTTTTCTTTATTTTTTATTTTTTTAAAACTTTGTATTTTTCATTGCTTTTTCTTGCTTCAAGAATCAATTTTATGATTTTTCAGATTATCAATAACACTTCTCTTTCTTTTCATCATTCTTTCAAGAGCCAAAAATTTTAACATTCATAAACTTCACTATAAAAAATATGCACTGTTCAGGCATTCATTCAGAAGACAAAAAGTGTTGCCACCACATAAAAATAATTAGAATTTTTCTTATTGAAAACTTGAAACAATTGCCTCCTTATTCTAAAAAAAATCTACTATTTTATTCATGTTTAGTGATGATGAGAAGAATAAATTATAGCTTACTTGGAAATAAAAATAAAAATCTACTATTTTATTCTAATACTCATGTAATTCTTAAGATAGGTTTTTAATAATAAAATTTATCACAGGTTTAAGATTAGGACACAATAACCTTTATCTTGGGAGATGGATGCTCCTTTAATCTGTGGGATGTCTGGTCCCTCAAGGGAGTGCTTTTAGCGCTTCAGCTCCTGTAGCTCATGCCCTTGCTTTTCTTGTTCCTTAAGCAGTTTGCAGAGCATGCTATTTTGATTTTGCTGTTCTTCTTTAAGTTGATCCATAGCTTCTTGCAGCTTGGTGACAGATGCTTCTAGGTGAGTTTAGTAGTCAATTTGAGGGATTTCTGGGAGAAATTCCTGCGCCCTCCTCTTGATGGAGTTGTTGTGCACTTATTGTCCCTCCATTGACTTTTTGGTGATTGGATGCTCGATTGAGATAAACTCATCTTTACCCCAGCATCTTTACATAGTAGAGAGATTAAGCTTGGGTAAGCCAATTTGGCTTCAGTGGAGTTCTTATTTGCAATTGTGTAAATCTCACAAGAAATCAGATGATGAATCTCCACTTTGTTTCCCAGCATAATGCAATGAATCATCACTGTTCTTTTGACAATAACCTCATAGTGGTTGCTAGTGGGCAGTATAAAATGCCCAATGAAGTCCAACCAGCCCCTAGCGACTGGTTTGAGATCTCATCTCTTGAGTTGGTTTGGGACACCTTTTGAGTTGGTTATCCACTTAGTTCCAGGGAGGCATATGTCCTCTAGAACTTCGTCCAAACGCTTATCTATTCTCACCATTCTCCTATTAAAGGATTTTGGATCAGCTTGTAGTTGAGGCAATTTGAAGACCTCTCTTATTTTGTCAAGGTAGAAGTAAATAGTCTTCCCTCTGACCATAGTTCGAAAGGTATGGAAGGTAGTTCCCGTCATTCTCTATTTATCTGTTAGCCACAGATTTGAGTAGAAATCTTGGACCATGTTTCTTCCAATCTTTGTCTCAAGATTAGCTAGGATTTCCCAACCTCTGTTTCGAATCCGTTCTTGGATCTCTGGATCTTCGTCTTCTTTCATATCGAACTTAACTTCCGGGATCACTGACCTCAAACCCATTATTTTGTGGAAATGGTCTGCATATTCTTTGGTTAAGAACCTCTCTTGATTCCAAAGTGGTTTTGAATTATTCTCTTTCTTGCCTCTTAAAGTGGTTTGTTTTCCTTCAGGGGCCATGATCTTGGTGAGGTTTTGCTTAGTGATCACGGAAAAACACACCAAACTTAGAGGTTTGCTTGTCATCAAGCAAAAGAAAGGAAAAGAGAGGAAAAGTGGGGGAGACGGATTCGAATGGTGGAGGTGTGGGGATAGCTGAACTTGTATTTAAAAGGGAAGGGGTGTTTTTTTTTCGAAAATTTTGAAAAAGATATGATAGAAAGATATGATTTGGAAAAGATGAATCATGATATGAAAAAGATGAGATTTTAAAATTAAAAAGATATGAAAAAGATATAAAGAAGTTAAATCTGAATTTTTGTTGATGCATCTAAGAATTAAAAGATGATATGATGAGTTGAAAAATATTTGGAAAGAAATTGAAAAGATAAATGAGTTTTTGAAAAAGATTTGAAAGAGATTTTGAAAGAAAATTAAGAAGAATTTAGAAGATTATTAAATTTTTGAAAATTGAATTTGAGAGATGAAAATTTGTAACATGTTTATGCAGAAAATTATGAATTAAAACATGAAAATTTGAAAAAAAATTGAACTGGAAACAAAATCACCCCCCTGTCTTTTCTGGCATTAAACGCCCAGAATAGTATCCATACATATGGGCGTTTAACGCCCAGCTAGGTACCCTGGCTGGCGTTAAACGCCAGAAATCTTTTGTCACTGGGCATTTTTCTAAACGCCCAGGATGCTGTAACTCTAGCGTTAAACGCCCAGAATGGTGCCCATTCTGGCATTTAACGCCCAGAAAGGTATCTTTACTGGCGTTAAACGCCCAGAATGATACCCATTCTGGCATTTAACACCCAAAATACCTCTTACTGGCATTTTTAAACCAGTGAGCTCTTTTTCTCTGCTTTGTGCTCTGAATCCTTCTGTAACTTTGTGAACTTCTGCATTTGGACAATTAACCTTAAAGATAATTTATATCAAACTCCTATAATTATTATTTAAATAATGAGAACCTTTGCTAATGACTGGGTTGCCTCCCAGCAAGCGCTTCTTTATTGTCTTTAGCTGGACCTTTAGTGAGCTTTAGTCTAGTCTCAGTTTTGAGCATTCTTGCTCAACATTGCTTTCAAGATAATATTTGACTCTATGTCTATTAACAATAAACTTTTTGTCAGAGTCAACATCCTGAAGCTCTACATATCCATATGGTGACATACTTGTGATCACATATGGTCTCCTCCACTGGGATTTTAATTTCCCAAGGAACAATTTGAGCCTAAATTTTTGCATTTTCGAAAGCCTTGAGTCTGAATTCCTCTAGCCCATTCAACTGGAGCAATCTTTTCTCCCCATTTAACTTAGCATCAAGGTTTAGAAATCTGGTTGCCCAGTAGTCCTTGTGTTCCAGTTCCACCGGCAGGTGATAGGATTTTCCATACACAAGCTGGTATGGAGAGGTCCCTATAGAAGTTTTGAATGCAGTTCTGTATGCCCAAAGAGCTTCATCCAGACTCATTGCCCAATCCTTTCTACGGGTATTCACAGCCCATTCCAGGATTCATTTTAGTTCTCTATTTGAGACTTCAGCCTGCCCATTTGTCTATGGATGATATAGAGTTGCCTCTTTGTGGTTAATTCCATATCGGATCAGAGCAGAGTCTAGTTGTTTATTGCAGAAATGAGTTCCTCCATCACTGATTAGTATTCTGGGAACACCAAATCTGCTGAAGATATGCTTCTGGAGGAACTTCAGCACTGTCTTAGTATCATTAGCGGGTGTTGCAATTGCCTCCACCCATTTAGATACATAGTCTATTGCCACCAGAACATAAGTGTTTGAGTATGATGGCGGGAAAGGCCCCATGAAGTCAATACCCCGTACATTAAACAACTCAATCTCTAAGATCCCTTGCTGAGGCATGGCATAACCGTGAGGTAGATTATCAACTCTTTGGCAACTGTCAGAGCTACGTACAAACTCTTGGGAGTCTCTATAGAGAGTAGGCCAATAGAAACCACATTAGAGGACTATTGTGCCTGTCCGCTCACTTTTGAAATGTCCTCCATATAGTGATCCATGGCAATGCCATAGAATCTTTTGTGCCTCTTCTCTGGGCACACACCTAAGGATTATTCCATCTGCACATCTGATGAGCGGATAATTTATACGCTTTTTGGCATTATTTTTAGGTAGTTTTTAGTATGATTTTATTAGTTTTTAGTAAATAATTATTAGTTTTTAAGCAAAATTCACATTTCTGGACTTTACTATGAGTTTGTGTGTTTTTCTATGATTTTAGGTATTTTCTGGCTAAAATTGAGGGACCTGAGCAAAAATCTGATTCAGAGGCTAAAAAAGGACTACAGATGCTGTTGAATTCTGACCTCCCTGCACTTGAAATGGATTTTCTGGAGCTACAAAAGCCTAATTGCAGCGTTCTCAATTGTGTTGGAATGTAGACATCCTGGCCTTTCCAGCAATATATAATAGTCTATACATTGCCTGAGTTTTGACGTCGCAAACTGGCGTTCAAACACAAATTTCCTGCCCTATCCTAGCGTTAAACGCTAGAAACAGGATAAAAACTGGAGTTAAATGCCCAAACTGGCATAAAAGCAGCCGTTTAACTCCAAGAAAAGTCTCTACACATGAAAACTTCAATGCTCAGCCCAAGCACAGACCAAGTGGGCACAGAAGTGGATTTCTGCATCATTTACTTATTTCTGTAACCCTAGTAACTAGTTTAGTATAAATATGACATTTTTTACTATTATACTCATATCTTTGGATGATCCTTAGATCATCTTTGATCAGCTTTATGCTATCTTAGACTTTTATGGGGGCTGGCCATTCGGCCATGCCTGGACATTCATCACTTATGTATTTTCAACGGTGGAGTTTCTACACCTTATAGATTAAGGTGTGGAGCTTTGCTGTTCCTCGAGTATTAATGCAAAGTACTGTTGTTCTTCTATTCAATTCAAGCTTATTCTTATTCCAAGATATTCTTTCGCACACAAGAATATGATGAATGTGATGATCAAGTGACACTCATCACCATTCTCACTTATGAACGCGTGCCTGACAAACACTTCCGTTCTACATGAAAACAAGCTTGAATGCATATCTCTTGGGACTCTAATCAACAATTCACATTGTTTTCCCTCTGACAATGGGGCATCTGAATCTGAGATTAGAACCTTTGTGGTATAGGCTAGAAACAATTGTCAGCATTCCTAAGATCCTGAAAGTTTAAACCTTGTATGTGGTATTACGAGTAGAATCTGGGAAGGGATGACTGTAACGAGCTTCAAACTCGCGACTGTAGGGTGCAATGATAGTGCACAAAAGGATCATTGGATCTTATTCCGACACGATTGAGAACCGACAGTTAATTAGCCATGCGGTAGCTGTGCCTGGTATTTTTCATCCGAGACGAGAAATTTGACAGTGGATTAGCCGTATAGAAACTGTAGATGACCATTTTCACTGAGAGGAAGGGAGGTAGCCATTGACAACAGTGATCCCCATCATACAGCTTGCCATGGAAAGGAGTATGAATGATTTAATGAAGACAATAGGAACGCAGAGATCCAGAAGGAATAACGCATCTCCATATGCTTATCTAAAATTCATACCAATGAATTACATAAGTATCTGTATCTTATTTTATGCATTGTTTATCTTTTAGTTATCAAAACCCCATAACCATTTGAATCCGCCTAAATGAGATTTATAAGATGACCATAGCTTGCTTCAAGCCGACAATCTCCGTGGGATCGATCCTTACTCACGTAAGGTATCACTTGGACGACCCAGTGCACTTGCTGGTCAGCTGTATGAAGTTGTGTATCACAATTTCGTTTACCAAGTTTTTGGCGCCGTTGCTGGGGATTGTTCGAGTTTGGACAACTAACGGTTCATCTTGTTGCTTAGATTAGGTAATCTTCTTCTTGTTTCAACCTTTATTTTATTTTCAAAAATATTTCAAAAAATTTTTCTTCTTTTTCGTTTTTCCAAAATAGCTTTCGAAAAAAAAAACCAAAAAAATTATAAAAAATATTTTGTGTTTCTTGTTTGAGTCTAGTGTCAAATTTTAAGTTTGGTGTCAATTGCATGTTTTTATTTTTCTTGCTTTTTTCGAAAACTCATGCATATGTTCTTCTTGAACTTCAAGTTATTCTTGATGATTGTCCTTGTTTGATCTTGTGATTTTCTTGTTTTGTGTCTTTTCTTGTTTTTCATATGCATCAAGTTATTTTGAGTCAAAAGTTTAAAAATTTCTAAGTTCGGTATCTTGCATGTTTTTCTTTTCTTGAAAATTTTTCAAAAATAAGTTCTTGATGTTCATCATGATCTTCAAAGTGTTCTTGGTGTTCATCTTGACATTTATAGTGTTCTTGCATGCATCATTTGTTTTAATCCAAAATTTTTATGTGTTGAGTCATTTTGTGGTTTTTCTCTTTCCTCATTAAATTCAAAAAATAAAAAAATATCTGTTCCTTATTTCACTCATAAATTTCGAAATCCTTGGGTTGACTTAGTCAAAAAAATTTTAAAATAAGTTGTTTCTTGTTAGTCAAGTCAAGATTTCAATTTCAAAAATTTATCTTTTCAAAATCAAATCTTTTTCATTTTTTTCCTTTGTTTTTCAAAAATTTTCAAAATCTTTTTCCTAACTTTACCTCATATTTTTCGAAATTAATACTAACAATTAATGTTTTGATTCAAAAATTTCAAGTTTGTTACTTTCTTGTTAAGAAATATTCAAATTTTAAATTTTAGAATCATATCTTTTGATTTCTTGTGAGTGAAGTCATTAATTCTGTTTTTAAAAAATTAAATATTTTTCAAAATAAATTTCAAACATATCTTTTTCAAAAATTTGATTTCAAAATCTTTTCTAACTTCTTATCTTTTCAAAATTGATTTTCAAATCTTTTTCAATTAATTACTTACCTTTTTGTTTGATTTTAAAATTCTTATCTTTTTCAAAACCATCTAACTACTTTCTTCTCTCTCTAATTTTCGAAAATCATTAACTTCTTTTTCAAAATTCTTTTTAATTAACTAATTATTTTAAATTTTAATTTTATTCTACTTCTTCCTCTAATTTCGAATTCTAACTTAAAATTAAAATAAAAACAAAAATAATTTTCTTTTCTTAAAATTAAAATTCGAATTCTCTCCCTCTCTCCTTTTTCTATTTGTTTATTTACTAACACTTATTTTCTTCTTATAATTCGAACCCTCTCTCCCTCTTTGTGTTCGAATTCTTCATCTCTTCTCTCTACATTATTCTTCTATTCTTCTTCTCTTTTACTCACATAAAAGAATCTCTATACTGTGACATATAGGATTCCTCTTCTTTTCAGTCCTCTTCTTTTTCATATGAGCAGGAGCAAGGACAAGAACATTGTTATTGAAGCTGACCCTGAACCTGAAAGGACTCTGAAGAAGAAGCTAAGAGAAGCTAAAGCACAACAATCTAGAAAAAATCTTACAGAGAATCTCGAAGAAGAAGTAATGGCCAAACCCAACAACAATAACAATGCAAGGAAGGTGCTTGGTGATTTTACTACACCAACTTCCAACTTCCATGGAAAAAGCATCTCAATCCCTGCCATTGGAGCAAACAATTTTGAGCTTAAGCCTCAATTAGTTTCTCTGATGCAACAGAATTGCAAGTTTTATGGACTTTCATCAGAAGATCCTTTTCAGTTCTTAACTAAATTCTTGCAGATCTGTGATATTGTTAAGACCAATGGGGTTGATCCTAAGGTCTATAAACTTATGATTTTCCCTTTTGCTGTAAAAGACAGAGCTAGAATATGGTTGGACTATCAACCTAGAGATAGCCTGAACTGTTGGGATAAGCTGGTCACGGCTTTCTTAGCCAAATTCTTTCCTCCTCAAAAGCTGAGCAAGCTTAGAGTGGATGTTCAAACCTTTAGCCAAAAAGAAGGTGAATCCCTTTTGAAGCTTGGGAAAGATACAAGCAACTGACCAAAAAGTGTCCTTCTGACATGCTCTCAGAATGGACCATCCTGGATATATTCTATGATGGTCTGTCTGAATTGTCTAAGATGTCATTAGACCATTCTGCATGTGGATCTATTCACCTGAAGAAAACACCTGCAGAAGCTCAGGAACTCGTTGAAAAGGTTGCAAATAACCAGTTCATGTACACCTCTGAAAGGAATCCTATGAATAATGGGACGCCTCAGAGGAAGGGATTTCTTGAAATTAATGCTCTGAATGCCATATTGGCTCAAAACAAAATGTTGACTAAGCAAGTCAATATGATTTCTCAGAGTCTGAATGGATTGCAAAATGCATCCAACAGTACTAAAGATGCATCTTCTGAAGAAGAAGCTTATGATCATGAGAACCCTGCAATGGCAGAGGTGAATTACATGGGTGAAGCCTATGGAAACACCTATAATTCCTCATGGATAAATCATCCAAATTTCTCATGGAAGGATCAACAAAAGCCTTAACAAGGCTTTAACAATAATAATGGTGGAAGAAATAGGTTTAGCAATGGCAAGCCTTTTCCATCATCCTCTCAGCAACAGACAGAGAATTCAGAGCAGAACCCGTCTAGCTTAGCAAATATAGTCTCTGATCTATCTAAGGCCACTCTCAGTTTCATGAATTAAGCAAGGTCCTCCATAAGAAACTTGGAGGCACAAGTGGGTCAGTTGAGTAAATGGGTTATTGAAACTCCTCCTAGCACTCTCCCAGGCAATATAGAAGAGAATCCCAAAAGAGAGTGCAAGGCCATAACCATGATCAACATGGCCGAACCTAGAGAGAGTGAAAAGGCAATGATTCTCAGTGAGGAAGGCCTCAGGGAACGTCCACTGGCCATTAAGGAATACCCTAATGAGAAACCACAGGAATCTGAGACTCATATAGAGACTATAGAGATTCTATTGAACTTCTTTTTACCATTCATGAGCTCTGATGACTATTCATCTTTTGAAGAAGATGAAGACATTACTGAAGGGCAAGTTGCCCAGTATTTAGGAGCAATCATGAAGCTGAATGCCAAGCTATTTGGTAATGAGACTTGGGAGGATGAACCTCTATTGCTCATTAATGAATTGAATACCTGGGTTCGGCAAACTTTACCTCAAAAGAAACAGGATCCTCGTAAATTCTTAATACCCTGTACCATAGGCACCATGACCTTTGATAAGGCTCTGTGTGACCTAGGGTTAGGTATTAACCTCATGCCACTCTCTGTAATGGAGAAATTAGGAATCTTTGAGGTACAAGCTGCAAGAATCTTACTAGAGATGGCAGACAAATCAATGAAACAGGCTTATGGACTAGTAGAGGACGTGCTAGTGAAGGTTGAAGGCCTTTACATCCCTGCTGAGTTCATAATCCTAGACACTGGGAAGGATGAGGATGAATCCATCATCCTTGGTAGACCTTTCCTAGCCAAAGCAAAAGCTGTGATTAATGTTGACAGAGGAGAGTTGGTTCTTCAATTAAATGAGGACTACCTTGCATTTAAGACTCAAGGTTCTCCTTCTGTACACATGGAGAAGAAGCATGAAAAGCTTCTCTCAATACAGAGTCAAACAAAGCCCCTACATTCAAACTCTAATTTTGGTGTTGGGAGGCCATAACCAAACTCTAAGTTTGGTGTTGAGGGGCCATAACCAAACTCTAAGTTTGGTGTTGAGAGGCCACAACCATGCTCTGATTATCTGTGAGGCTCCATGAGAGCCCACTGTCAAGCTATTGACATTAAAGAAGTGCTTATTGGGAGGCAACCCAATTTTTATTTATCTATGTTAAATTTCTATTATTATTTTATGTTTGCTTTAGGTTGATGATCATGTGGAGTCACAAAAACAACTGCAAAAATCAGAGCAAATTCAAAAATAACATTACAAATAGCACACCCTGGAGGAAGAACTTACTGTCGTTTAAACGCCCGTAAGGGTAGTAGGATGGGCGTTAAATGCCCAGTCTGGCACCATTCTGGGCGTTTAACGCCAGAAATGGGCACCAGACTGGCATTTAATGCCAGAACAGGGCACCAAGCTGGTGTTAAATACCAGAAAGGGAAGAAAAGCTGGCATTAAATGCCAGAAACAGGCAGCAACCTTGAATTTAACGCCATGATTGCACTCTAAGGGCGTTTTGCACGCCTAAATAGAGCAGGGATGAGAAGTCCTTCACCGCTCGAGATCTGTGGACCCCACATGATCCCCACCAACTTCAACTCATTCTCTCTCTCTCTGACACCTTTTCATAACACTCTTCCCCAAATACCCTTCTTCACCAATCACCTCCATCTCTCTACCCCAAATACTCCTCACCAATCACATCCATATCTCTTCCCCAAAAACCCTACCTAACTCCAAAATTCAAAATCCTTTCCCTCCCAAACCGTACCCAAAATACACGTACCCAACCCTCCCCCACTCCTATATAAACCCCTCATCCCTCCTTCATTTTCACATGTCACAATCACCTTATACCCCCTTGGCCGAATTCCCTCTCTCCCTCCATCTCCTCCATTTTCCTCTTCTTCCCCTTCTTTCTTTCTTCTTTTTCTTGAGGACGAGCAAACCTTTTAAGTTTGGTGTGTTAAAAGCATTGCTTTTTGTTTTTCCATAACTATTTATGGCACCTAAGGCCGGAGAAATCTCTAGAAAGATGAAAGAGAAGGCAAAAGCTTCCACCTCCGAGTCATGGAAGATGGAGAGATTCATCTCAAAGGTCCATCAAGACCACTTCTATGAAGTTGTGGCCAAGAAGAAGGTGATCCCTGATGGTGTTTTTGTTGAAAAACGAATTTCCAAACACATAGATCTAACCTGCAAGTATACCGGGTCAAATCAAGTAGTAATAACTCACTTAGAGTGAGGTCGATCCCACAGGGATTGATGGATCAAGCAACTTTAGTGGGTGATTAGTTTAGTCAAGCTAACATTGAGTGAATTATGTGAAGAGTGACCGACAGAAAGTAAACTGCAAGAATTAAAGGTGCAGAAGCTAAATTGGACAGAAACTTAAATGGAGAGAAGCTTAAATGACAAGAAATGTAAATTGCAGTGAATGTAAAGGGGAGTGGGTGCTGGAAATTAAAGAAAGCAATAGATCAAACAACTGGAAATTTAAATTGCAGGAAGAATAAAGGAAATTGGGTGCTGGGATTCATGAAATCAAACACAGAAGTGTAAATAACTATAAAATAGAGAAGTAGCTTGGCTCAATTTCAAAATTTTAATGAGAAATTGAAGATCTCAGGGGCTCAATGAGACTAGAAAACAAGTCTAGATCTCAAGTCCTTCCTTGATCCAATAGAGAACAATTTGCAGAAGAAAGAAAGATGAAAACAATAAGGGGAACTTTGATTCAAAACACAATTCACTAAAAATTTTGCAGAAGAACAAACAGAGAGAATTCTCAAACCAAGATTGAAACAGAATTTCTTCAATTCTCAAACCAAGATTCAAAACAAAAATGAAAACTAAAAGAGAGAGCTCTCTAATCCTAATGCTCCCTAGTGGAGCCAGCCTTCCAAGTGAAATGATACCAATAACTTTATATAGGCTTTTACAAAATGAAAACGAAATTGAAAACAAATTAAATTTCAAAAAAGAAAAATCCTAATCTAACTGATCCTTGTGCCTTTGAGTGATGTCAATTGGGCTTTGCTTGCTTTGGAGTGGAATTGGGTTGAAGATGGATCCGGATGGCCTTAGTCTTGAGAAGAAATCCGCTTTCAATTTAGACCTTGGGGTATTTACGTTTGAGTCAATGTTTGAGGCAAACGTTGACTCAAACGTCTTTGTGTGTGGCATTATGCAGAAGGCCATTTGCTGTCATCCACGTTTGAGTTCACGTTTGAGGTCAAACGTGAGCTCAAACGTGGCTAGCCTCCTCCCAGGCATTCTTTGGCCAACGTTTGACCTCACGTTTGAGGTAAACTTTGGCGCAAACGTGAGGTCCTCCCAGGCATTAATTCATCAGCCAACGTTTGACCTCACGTTTGAGGCAAACGTTGGCACAAACGTTAGCTCCTCCTCCAGGGTATTCCTCTGCCAACGTTTGACCTCACGTTTGAGGCAAACGTTGGCGCAAACGTTGGCTCCTTCAGGGTGGCTGTGTTATCACTCACGTTTGACCTCACGTTTGAGGCAAACGTGAGCGTAAACGTGGAAGCTTCTACAATGGATGCCATGCTTTAATTTTGCAACCTTACATGCATGCTTGTATTTACTTTAATAAAGCTTAATGCATTAACATTAAAGCATTTATTCGCAATGTATGGCTTTAATAATGCTTTAGTGCATTAACGTTAATTGCATTAGAAATTAAAGTTTGCATGTTTTCATTGGCCATGGCATTTTTTGGCTTAATGTTTCATGTCAATGCATTCACGTTAAAGCCATTTGCTTTAATAATAAATTCTTTTATTGGCTTTAACAATGTATGCATTTCATTCATTCTTTAATGCCAATGATGATATCAATTAAGCAAATGCATGCATGCTTTCATTAATTTCGTTCGGCCATTTACTTAAATGCATGCATGCATAAGCATTAATGCATGTGAGGCCAAGGTTTCATGGTCATGGGCCAAGCTTTTAAAAGCGTGGCCTAAAGCTCCAAAGTGTGCTCAATTTTTAAAGTGTGCCCAAAATTTTTCTTTTTTTCTTTTCAGCTTATTTTGTGCTCTTTTTACTTCTTTTTCTTCTTATTTCCTACAAAATTTATAAAATCAAAATATCAAGAAAATATACAATTTAAGCATAAAAGAGTGCAATATTTAAACATTAATTGTCAATTACTTGTATAAAAAAGCATAGAAAAACATGACATGGTGACATGTCATCACAACACCAAACTTAAACCTTGCTTGTCCCCAAGCAAGAAAAGAATCATGCAATAAAGATTGACAATCCAAGGTGAGAAGAATAGCAAGTTAATGTTCATGGCAAGCTAGTTTTCTATGCATGCTACAATCACAAAAGAAATGTAAATGATTGATGCTTCTATCTAGCTCAATTTATGAAATCTTTTTCTTATAATTCTTCCTTGAAACAAGCTTTTGATTTTTTTTTTTAGCTTCTCCTTTTGGGTGCTTTGCCCCATGAGTTAATAACAAAGCTATGACTTCTAAATGCTTTGTTTTCAAGTATTACCACTTGATACATAAGCACCACAAGCATTTAATTAGAGGACTTCATTAAGCCCATTTGTTTCTTTTCTTAACTCTCTAATCATTGATGCTTAGAGCCTTGAGCTTTGAGGGAGTGCTTTTGCACTTGAGCCTAACCTTGACTTCTAAGTATTTTGTTTTCAAGCATTTGGCTTCATACATAAACACCACAAGTACTTAACAATAGAATTGTCATTGGTACTCAGAGCCTTCAGCTTTCTCATTCTTTCCCTTTATCTTTTCTTGCCTTAATTGCATTTGCTTCTTCAAGGTTTTCATGATTTTAAAAGATTTCACAAAATGTACTAGATGAAAACTTCAATTAAATAAAGTCTAATGCAATTGAGCAACAATTAACCAGACTAGCCTTCCAATACTTGTATGCACATACTAAGTTCTTCTTTAATTCCTTGTTTGTTTATGATCATGATGCTTTTTTGCTTTTGAATTCACAAAACTCAAGTTGGTAGTCATAATGTCACAGCAACATGTTGCAAATCAAAATTCAAGCTATGCTTATTCATACCACACATGCATACAGAGAATATAATAAGACAATCATGCAATTTAAAATGCTAGAAACAAATGAGAGGAAAAGGAACTTTACAACCTTGTAGTTCATCTTCTCTATTGTTTCATTTTCCTCCCATTCTTCTCCTTCCCATACCAACTCAGAATGCTTGCTTATCCTCAAGCAACTATTAGAACCGTGGTTATGGGGCTAAGATGGATCATGAATGTCTTACACAATGAAATGTTAGTGATACATGTGTTCTAAGCAAGAAAAATTAAAGATATGAAGGCACAGAGAAATAGAGACATTGTGATTGCAAATATAAGTTGGTGTGCATGATACATTGCATAAAAATATAAGTGGCACACCAAACTTAGTGTGACACTTTCTCTTGGAATTGATGCAAGTATCCAGTAAGGATTGGAAGCAAATTTTTGTTGCACAGCAACACCAAACTTGAATGCAGCCATATGTCAATTTATTTAAACTAAAACTAGATGAAACTGTTATATGTTAAATACAATCACCAAGCAAAGAATCTGTCACGAATAAGGATCTCTTGGTGATGTATTAACAAAAACAGTTAATAAAAACAAGCATTAAAAACAAGAAAATGACTCAAACAAAAGGAAAACTAAAATTGTCTAACTAAATGAAAGATAACACTGCAAAGGCATTATGATTATGCAGACAAGTGGTGTTGCTGGATGATTTGCATAAAAAATATAAGTGGCACACCAAACTTAGAATCTTAGTGTGTCACTTCCATGTAAAATTGATGCAATCATCCAAAGAGATTGAAAACAAATTATTGCAGGGCAACACCAAACTTAGAATGTGATCATATGCCAATTTATTGAAATTTAAACACAGCAAAGAAAGAGAATAAACCAAACAG
The DNA here is from genome assembly GCF_014773155.1 of Arachis stenosperma. Taxonomy (NCBI): domain Eukaryota; kingdom Viridiplantae; phylum Streptophyta; class Magnoliopsida; order Fabales; family Fabaceae; genus Arachis; species Arachis stenosperma. Next base: position 53,062,213 of record NC_080386.1, read on the forward strand.
TGAAATGAAATGTTACCTAAGGTTGGGTTGCCTCCCAACAAGCGCTCTTTTAGTGTCATTAGCTTGACATATTGTTCTTCACTCTCTTCCTCTTCTTCCAGTTTGTTAAGAGGAATGACCTCAAGGGGGGAGAAGATTCAGCTACTGTCCCTTGTCTTGGCCTTTCCTCAGCAAGCTTTCTTTTACAAATGGCTTGATTGATCTTGCTTGCTGGATCAGGGACAGGATTAGTGCTCTTGTTAGTTGCCTTCACTTCTTTGGATTCAAATCTTGGTGGTTGTGTGATTGTTGGAGTCTTCTCTTCATCAAGAGTCTTTTGAATTGGTGGTTCCATGAGTCCTTCTTCTATGCAACTCTCTGCCTCACTTGAGTATGTACTTCCTTGATTGTCCTCCTCACTTTCTTGTTCTTCCACTTCCTCCTTTGCACTCAACATTTGACTTAATAGCTTTTTCATTGAGGAGGTTTGTTGATCTTCCCAACATTTCTTTATCTCCTCTTCATATCTTTTAATCTCAGATTCAATTGTTGAGACTTTTTGGTCCAGGGGAGTTTGAGGAGGTTGTGAGTGTTCAGGTTCTCTTGTCATCTCAAGTGCAGTTTTAGGTTCAAATATTTCCACCACCTCTTCCTTCTTCACTAAAAATTCACTTGACTCAGTAGCCTCTTCCTCTTGTTTTTCCTCTTTCTTCGTTGCACTCAACAATTGAGCTAACAGCACTTCCATATTTTTGAGGGAGTTCTCTTGTTCTTGCCAAACTTTTGTTGTCTTCTCCTCATATCTTTTGAGCATGGACTTAAGCTTTGAGAACCTTGAGTGGTTCATGGAAGTTTGTGTGGGTGGTGAGTTTTGAAAGGGCATTTCTGTTGAAGCATGGTCAAGTGATGATATCTTTGGATGAATATCATATAGAGCATTAGAATTCCCTTCCCAGCCACCATTAGAATCATTACTTTCGTCATTTTGTGGTGGAGAAAAATATCCCATATGGTTTTCTTGCTTATCTTGTGTCTCTAAAGCAAATCTCCATGGATTGGAGTGCTTAGAATTTGCATTTTCTTGGTGATATTCCCAGCCACCATTAGAGATTGGTGATGGTGGGTAATATCCCATAAAATTTGTTTGATCATAAGTTGAGTTAAACTCCATTTGAATTTTGGAAAACACAACACCAAGGAAAATTGAAATTACTCATACCAGAGATGAGAATTTCTTAGTGAAGCAAAAACTCAAACACCTTGATTTCACTTTAAAACAGAGAACAAAAACAAATAAAATGCTTGATCTAGACTTCTCACCCACTTAATCATTGTTGATCTAATCAATCCCCAACAACGGCACCAAAAACTTGATGGTGTTTTTGTGGAAAAACGAATTTCCAAACACATAGATCTAACTGGCAAGTATACCGGGTCGAATCAAGTAGTAATAACTTACTTAGAGTGAGGTCGATCCCACAGGGATTGATGGATCAAGCAACTTTAGTGGGTGATTAGTTTAGTCAAGCTAACATTGAGTGAATTGTGTGAAGAGTGACCGACAGAAAGCGAATTGCAAGAATTAAAGGTGCAGAAGCTAAATTGGACAAAAACTTAAATGGAGAGAAGCTTAAATGACAAGAAATGTAAATTGCAGTGAATGTAAAGGGGAGTGGGTGCTGGAAATTAAAGAAAGCAATAGATCAAACAACTGGAAATTTAAATTGCAGGAAGAATAAAGGAAATTGGGTGCTGGGATTCATGAAATCAAACACGGAAGTGTAAATAACTATCAAACAGAAAAGTAAAAGATGCAGCAGTTTCAAACAGATTTGGAAAATCACTTTAAAATCAAAACAGAGAGCAGCTTGGCTCAATTTCAAAATCTTAATGAGAAATTGAAGATCTCAAGGGCTCAATGAGACTAAAAAACAAGTCTAGATCTCAAGTCCTTCCTTGATCTAATAGAGAACAATTTGCAGAAGAAAGAAAGATGAAAACAATAAGGGGAACTTTGATTCAAAACACAATTCACTAAAAATTTTGCAGAAGAAAAAACAGAGAGAATTCTCAAGGTGATATTGAAACAGAATTTCTTCAATTCTCAACCCAAGATTCAAAACAAAAATGAAAACTAAAAGAGAGAGCTCTCTAATCCTAATGCTCCCTAGAGGAGCCAGCCTTCCTAGTGAAATGATACCAATAACTTTATATAGGCTTTTACAAAATGAAAACGAAATTGAATACAAATTAAATTTCAAAAATGAAAAATCCTAATCTAACTGATCCTTGTGCCTTTGAGTGATGTCAATTGGGCTTTGCTTGCTTTGGAGTGGAATTGGGTTGAAGATGGATCCGGATGGCCTTAGTCTTGAGAAGAAATCCGCTTGCAATTTGGACCTTGGGGTATTTACGTTTGAGTCAACATTTGAGGCAAACGTTGACTCAAACGTCTTCGTGTGTGGCATTATGCAGAAGGCCATTTGCTGTCATCCACGTTTGAGTTCACGTTTGAGGTCAAACGTGAGCTCAAACGTGGCTCCTCCCAGGCATTCTTTGGCCAACGTTTGACCTCACGTTTGAGGCAAACTTTGGCGCAAACGTGAGGTCCTCCCAGGCATCAATTCATCAGCCAACGTTTGACCTCACGTTTGAGGCAAACGTTGGCACAAACATTAGCTCCTCCTCCAGGGTATTCCTCTGCCAAAGTTTGACCTCACGTTTGAGGCAAACGTTGGCGCAAACATTGGCTCCTTCAAGGTGGCTGTGCTGTCACTCATGTTTGACCTCACGTTTGAGGCAAACGTGAGCGTAAACGTGGAAGCTTCTACAATGGATGCCATGCTTTAATTTTGCAACCTTACATGCATGCTTGTATTTACTTTAATAAAGCTTAATGCATTAACATTAAAGCACTTATTCACAATGTATGGCTTTAATAATGCTTTAGTGCATTAACGTTAATTGCATTAGAAATTAAAGTTTGCATGTTTTCATTGGCCATGGCATTTATTGGCTTAATGTTTCATGTCAATGCATTCACGTTAAAGCCATTTCCTTTAATAATAAATTCTTTTATTGGCTTTAACAATGCATGCATTTCATTCATTCTTTAATGCCAATGATGATATCAATTAAGCAATTGCATGCATGCTTTCATTAATTTCATTCGGCCATTTACTTAAATGCATGCATGCATAAGCATTAATGCATGTGAGGCCAAGGTTTCATGGTCATGGGCCAAGCTTTTAAAAGCGTGGCCTAAAGCTCCAAAGTGTGCTCAATTTTTAAAGTGTGCCCAAAATTTCTCTTTTCTTCTTTTCAGCTTATTTTGTGTTCTTTTTACTTCTTTTTCTTCTTATTTCCTACAAAATTTATAAAATCAAAATATCAAGGAAATATACAATTTAAGCATAAAAGAGTGCAATATTTAAGCACTAATTGTCAATTACTTGTATAAAAAAGCATAGAAAAACATGACATGGTGACATGTCATCAATCCCTGAGGTCCCTTTCACGCTCAAGAGGAATGAGCATCCGGAGATCCGACATGAGATTTGAAGAAGAGGTTGGAAAGTTCTCACCAACCCCATTCAACAAGCGGGAATCTTAATGGTTCAAGAGTTCTATGCAAATGCATAGATTACTAAGAACCATGATCAAAGTATGAACCCGAATCCAAAGAATTGGCTTACGATGGTTCGGGGAAAATACTTAGATTTCAGTTTGGAAAATGTAAGGTTGGCGTTCAACTTGCCAATGATGCAAGAAAATGCATGCCCCTACACTAGAAGGGTAAACTTTGATCAAAGATTGGACCAAGTCCTCATGAACATATGTGTGGAAGGAGCTCAATGGAAAAGAGACTCAAGAGGCAAGCCAGTTCAATTGAGAAGACCGGACCTTAAGCCTGTGGCTAGAGGATGGTTGCAGTTCATCCAACGCTCTATCATTCCTACTAGCAACCGATCCGAAGTAACTGTGGATCGGGCCATCATGATCCATAGTGTCATGATTGGGGAGGAACTGGAAGTTCATGAGATCATACCTCTAGAACTCTACAAGGTGGCTGACAAGTCCTCCACTTTGACAAGGTTAGCCTTTCCCCATCTCATTTGTCACCTATGCAGTTTAGCTGGAATTATCATAGAGGAAGACATCATCATTGAAGAGGACAAGCACATCACTAGAAAGAGGATAGAGCAAATAAGAGAGCCCACTCATGGGCCTCAACAAGAGCATAAGAAAGTTCCTCATCAAGAAATCCCTGAGATGCCTCAAGGGATGCATTTTCCTCCACACAACTATTGGGAGCAACTCAACAGTTCTTCGGAAGGCTTGAGTTACAACATGGACCAACTAAGGGTGGAGCACCAAGAGCACTCCATCATTCTCCATGATATTAGAGAAGATCAAATAGCCGTGAGGGAAGAGCAACAAAGGCAAGGAAGAGACATATAGGAGCTCAGGCGTTCCATTAGATCTTCAAGATGAAGATCTAGCCGCCATCACTAAGGTGGACCCGTTCTTTGATTTCCTTGTTCTTATCTTTCTATTTTTCGAATTTGATGCTTTACGTTTGTCTATGTTTGTGTCTTTATTACATGATCATTAGTGTCTAGAGTCTATGCCTTAAAGTTATGAATAATTCCATGAATCCTTCACTTCTCTTAAATGAAAAATGTGCCTAATTACAAAAGAACAAGAAGTACTTTGATTTCAAATTTTATCTTGAAATTAGTTTAATTATTTTGATGTGGTGGGAATACTTTTTTGTTTTCTGAATGAATTCTTGAACAGTGCATATTTTTTATAGTGAAGTTTATGAATGTTAAAATTGTTGGCTCTTGAAAGAATGATGAACAAAGAGAAATGTTATTGATGATCTAAAAAATCATTAGTTGATTCTTGAAGCAAGAAAAAGCAGTGAAAAAAATGGCAAAAAAAAGAAAAGAGAGAAAGAAAGAAAAAGAAAAAGCAAGTAGAAAAAGCCAATAGCCCTTTAAACCAAAAGACAAGGGTAAAGAGGATCCAAGGCTTTGAGCATTAATAGATAGGAGGGCCTAAAGGAATAAAATCCTGGCCTAAGCGGCTAAATCAAGCTATCCTTAAGCATGTGCTTGTGGCATGAAGGTCCAAGTGAAAAGCTTGAGACTGAGTAGTTAAAGTCGTGATCCAAAACAAAAAGTGTGTGCTTAAGAACTCTGGACACCTCTAATTAGGGACTTTAGCAAAGCTAAGTCACAATATGAAAAGGTTCACCCAGTTATGTGTCTGTGGCATTTATTTATCCGGTGGTAATACTGGAAAACAAAGTGCTTAGGCCCACGGCCAATACTCATAAAGTAGCTGTGTTCAAGAATCAACAAATTGAACTAGGAGAATCAATAACACTATCAAGAATTCTGAATTCCTATAGATACCAATAATTCTGAATTTCAAAGGATAAAGTGAGATGCTAAAACTGTTCAGAAGCAAAAAGCTACTAGCCCTGCTCATCTAATTGGGACTAAGTTTTACTGATACTGTGAGATTCATTGTATATTCTCTTTTTTTTAGTATATTTTGTTTTCAGTTGCTTGGGGACAAGCAACAATTTAAGTTTGGTGTTATGATGAGCGGATAATTTATACACTTTTTGGCATTATTTTTAGGTAGTTTTTAGTATGATTTAGTTAGTTTTTAGTAAATAATTATTAGTTTTGAAGCAAAATTCACATTTCTGGAATTTACTATGAGTTTGTGTATTTTTCTGTGATTTCAGGTATTTTCTGGCTAAAATTGAGGGATCTGAGCAAAAATCTGATTCATAGGCTGAAAAAGGACTACAGATGTTGTTGGATTTTGACCTCCCTGCACTCGAAATGGATTTTCTCGAGCTAACGAAGCCCAATTGGCGCGCTTTCAATTGCGTTGAAAAGTAGACAACATGGGCTTTCCAGAAATATTTAATAGTCCATACTTTGTCCGAGTTTTGATGACACAAACTGGCGTTCAAACGCCAACTTCCTGCCCTATTCTGGCGTTAAACGCCAGAAACAGGATAAAAGCTGGAGTTAAACGCCCAAACTGGCATAAAAGCTGGCATTTAACTCTAAGAAAAGTCTCTACACATGAAAGCTTCAATGCTCAGCCCAAGCACATACCAAGTGGGCCCGGAAGGGAATTTCTGCATCATTTACTTATTTCTGTAACCCTAGTAACTAGTTTAGTATAAATAGGACTTTTTACTATTGTACTCACATCTTTGGATTATCCTTAGATCAACTTTGATCAGTTTTATGCTATCTTAGACTTTTATGGGGGCTGGCCTTTCGGCCTTGCCTGGACCTTCATTACTTATGTATTTTCATCGGTGGAGTTTCTACACCTCATAGATTAAGGTGTGGAGCTCTGTTGTTCCTCGAGTATTAATGCAAAGTACTATTGTTCTTCTATTCAATTCAAGGTTATTCTTATTCCAAGATATTCATTCACACATAAGAACATGATGAATGTGATGATCAAGTGACACTCATCACCATTCTCACTTATGAACGCGTGCTTGACAAACACTTCCGTTCTACATGAAAGCAAGCTTGAATGAATATCTCTTGGAACTCTAATCAACGATTCACATCGTTTCCCCTCTGACAATGGGGCATCTGAATCTGAGATTAGAACCTTCATGGTATAGGCTAGAAACAATTGGCAGCATTCTTGAGATCCGATAAGTCTAAACTTTGTCTGTGGTATTCCGAGTAGGATTTAGGAAGGGATGACTGATGAGCGGATAATTTATACGCTTTTTGGCATTGTTTTTAGTTAGTTTTTAGTTAGTTTAAGCTACTTTTAGGGATGTTTTCATTAGTTTTTAGGGATGTTTTCATTAGTTTTTAGTAGAGGACGTGTTAGTAAAGGTTGAAGGCCTTTACATCCCTGCTGATTTCATAATGTTAGACACTAGGAAGGAAGAGGATGATTGCATCATCCTTGGAAGACCTTTCCTAGCCACAGCAGGAGCTGTGATAGATGTCAACAGAGGAGAACTAGTCCTTCAATTGAATGGGGACTACCTTGTGTTTAAGGCACATGGCCATCCCTCTGTGACAGAAGAGAGTAAGCATGAAGAGCTTCTCTCAGTTCAGGGTCAAGAAGAGCCCCCACAGTCAAACTCTAAGTTTGGTGTTGGGAGGTCACAACCAAACTCTAAGTTTGGTGTTATGATCCCATATCCAAACCCTAAGTTTGGTGTGGACAACTATACAACATTGACCTGATCACCTTATGGCTCCATGAGAGCCACTGTCAAGCTATTGACATTAAAGACGCGCTTGTTGGGAGGCAACCCAATTTTATTTATCTAATTTTATTTTATTTTATTTTATTGTTATTTTGTGTTTTATTAGGTACATGATCATGAGGAGTCACGAAAAAATCATAAAAATTAAAAACAGAATCAAAAACAGCAGAAGAAAAAAATTCACACCCTGGAGGACGCACAGGCTGGCGTTCAACGCCAGTAAGGTGCATCTGGCTGGCGTTCAACGCCAGAACAGAGCACCATTCTGGCGCTGAACGCCAGAAACAAGCAACATCCTGGCGCTGAACGCCAGGAATGTGCCCAGAGAGGAAAAACTGGCGCTGAACGCCAGTAACAAGCATGAAACTGGCGTTCAATGCCAGAAACATGCTTTACATGGGCGTTGAACGCCCAGAATGTGCACCAATGGGCGTTTAAACGCCAGAATGATGCACAAAGGCATTTTACATGCCTATTTGGTGCAGGAATGGAATTCCTTGACACCTCAGGATCTGTGGACCCCACAGGATCACCTCAGGATCTGTGGACCCCACAGGATCCCCACCTAACATATTCCCACCTTACCTTTTAATCCTAATCACACTCTCCTAATGCAAATTCACTCTTCCCCATGTCACACTTCCCAACACCTTTCACCAATCACCTCAATTCCTCTTCCCAATTACCCCATTCACCACTCACATCCATCCACTCTTCCCCACAAACCCCACCTACCTTCAAAAATTCAAACCAATTCCCTCCCATTCCCACCCAAATGGCCGAACATACCTTCCCTCCTTTTCCCTATAAATACCCTTCCATTCTACTTCATTTTCACACAACACAACCCCTCCTTCTTCACCTAAGCCGAACCATCACTCTCCCTTCTCTACCATATTTTCTTCTTCTTTTTCTTTTCTTCTTTCTTCTCTTGCTCGAGGGCGAGCAATATTTTAAGTTTGGTGTGGTAAAAGCATAAGCTTTTTTTGTTTTTCCATTACCAATGGCACCTAAGGCCGGAGTATCCTCTAGAAAAGGAAAAGGGAAGACAAAAGCTTCCACCTCCGAGTCATGGGAGATGGAAAGATTCATCTCCAAGAGCCATCAAGACCACTTCTATGATGTTGTGGCAAAGAAGAAGGTGATCCCTGAGGTCCCTTTCAAGCTCAAGAAAAATGAGTATCTGGAAATCCGACATGAAGTCCGAAGAAGAGGTTGGGAAGTCTTAACCAACCCCATACAACAAGTTAGAATCTTAATGGTTCAAGAGTTCTATGCCAATGCATGGATCACTAGGAACCATGATCAAGGTATGAACCCGAGTCCAAAGAATTATCTCACAATGGTTCGGGGGAAATACTTGGATTTCAGTCCGGAAAATGTAAGGTTGGCATTCCACTTGCCCATGATGCAAGGTGATGAACGCCCCTACACTAGAAGGGTCAACTTTGATCAAAGGTTGGACCAAGTCCTTATGGACATTTGTGTGGAAGGAGCTCAATGGAAGAGAGACTCCAAAGGCAAGCCAGTCCAACTAAGAAGACTGGACCTCAAGCCTATAGCTAGAGGATGGTTGGAGTTCATTCAACGCTCCATCATTCCTACTAGCAACCGATCTGAAGTCACTGTGGATCGGGCCATCATGATTCATGGCATCATGATTGGAGAGGAAGTAGAAGTTCATGAGGTCATCTCCAATGAAATCTACAAAATAGCCGACAAGCCTTCACCTATGGCACGGCTAGCTTTTCCTCACCTTATTTGCCATCTATGTTACTCAGCTGGAGTTATCATAGAAGGAGACATCTCCATTGAAGAGGACAAGCCCATCACCAAGAAGAGGATGGAGCAAGCAAGAGAAGCCCCTCACGGTTCTCAAGAGGTGCATGAGGAAGCTCATCATCAAGAAATCCCTGAGATGCCTCAAGGGATGCACTTTCCTCCAAACAACTATTGGGAACAACTCAATACCTCCTTAGAAGGTTTGAGCCACAATGTGGAACAATTAAGGGTGGAACATCATGAGCACTCCATCATTCTCCAAGAAATAAGAGAAGACCAAAGAGCAATGAGGGAGGAGCAACAAAGGCAAGGAAGGGACATAGAAGAGCTAAAGAACATCATTGGTCCTTCAAGAAGAAGACGCCACTGAAGGTGGATTCATTCCTTGTTCTTTACTTCTTTCTGTTTTCGGTTTTTAATGCTATGTTTATCTATGTTTTGTGTCTTTATTTCATGATCATTAGTATGTAACCATGCCTTAAAGCTATGAATAAAATCCATTAATCCTTCACTTCTCTTAAATGAAAAATGTTTTAATTCAAAAGAACAAGAAGTACATAAATTTCGAAAATAGCTCTTGAATTTAGTTCAATTATAGTGATGTGGTGACAATACTTTTTGTTTTCTGAATGAATGCTTGAACAGTGCATATGTCTTTTGATCTTGTTGTTTATGAATGTTAAAACTGTTGGCTCTTGAAAGAATGATGAACAAAGAGAAATGTAATTGATGATCTGAAAAATCATGAAATTGATTCTTGAAGCAAGAAAAAGCAGTCAAAAAAAAAGAGAGAGAAGGAGCAATAGAAAAAGCCACGAGCCCTTAAAACCAAAAGGCAAGGGTAAAGAGGATCCAAGGCTTTGAGTATCAATGGATAGGAGGGCCCAAGGACATTAAATCCAGGCCTAAGCGGCTAAACCAAGCTGTCCCTAACCATGTGCTTGTGTCATGAAGGTCCAAGTGAAAAGCTTGAAACTGAGTGGTTAAAGTCGTGATCCAAGGCAAAAGAGTGTGCTTAAGAGCTCTGGACACCACTAACTGGGGACTCTAGCAAAGCTGAGTCACAATCTGAAAAGGTTCACCCAGTCATGTGACTGTGGCATTTATGTATCCGGTGGTAATACTGGAAAACAAAGTGCTTAGGGCCACGGCCAAGACTCATAAGAAGCTGTGTTCAAGAATCAACATACTTAACTAAGGGAATCCATAACACTATCCGAAATTCTAAATTCCTAGAGAAGCCAATCATTCTAAACTTCAAGGGAAAAAGTGAGATGCCAAAACTGTTCAGAAGCAAAAAAGCTACAAGTCCCGCTCATCTAATTATAATTAATATTCATTGATATTTTGAAATTTATAGTATATTCTCTTCTTTTTATCCTATTTGATTTTCAGTTGCTTGGGGACAAGCAACAATTTAAGTTTGGTGTTGTGATGAGCGGATAATTTATACGCTTTTTGGCATTGTTTTTAGTTAGTTTTTAGTAAGTTTAAGCTACTTTTAGGGATGTTTTCATTAGTTTTTATGTTAAATTCACATTTCTGGACTTTACTATGAGTTTGTGTGTTTTTCTGTAATTTCAGGTAAATTCTGACTGAAATTGAGGGATTTGAGCAAAACTCTGAAAAAGGCTGACAAAAGGACTGCTGATGCTGTTGGAATCTGACCTCCCTGCACTCAAAATGGATTTGCTGGAGCTACAAAACTCCAAATGGCGCGCTCTCAACGACGTTAGAAAGTAGACATCCAGAGCTTTCCAGCAATATATAATAGTTTATACTTTATTCGGAAATTGACGACGTAACTTGGCGTTGAACGCCAAGTTCATGCTGCTGTCTGGAGTTAAACGCCAGAAAAACGTCATGATCCGGAGTTGAACGCCCAAAACATGTCATAACTCGGAGTTCAACTCCAATAAAAGCCTCAGCTCGTGGATAGATCAAGCTCAGCCCAAACATACACCAAGTGGGCCCCGGAAGTGGATTTATGCATCAATTACTTACTCATGTAAACCCTAGGAGCTAGTTTATTATAAATAGAACTTTTTACTATCATAATCGCATCTTGGATTGTATTTGGAATCCTGTGATCACGTTTTGGGGGCTGGCCATTCGGCCATGCCTGAACCTTTCACTTATGTATTTTCAACGGTGGAGTTTCTGCACACCATAGATTAAGGGTGTGGAGCTCTGCTGTACCTCAAGTTTCAATACAATTACTATTACTTTCTATTCAATTCTCTTTTATTCTTATTCCAAGATATACGTTGCACTTCAACTTGATGAATGTGATGATCCGTGACACTCATCATCATTCTCACCTATGAACGCGCGTGATTGACAACCACTTCCGTTCTACCTTAGGCCGGGCGTATATCTCTTAGATTCCCCAACAGAATCTTCGTGGTATAAGCTAGATAGATGGCGGCATTCATGAGGATCCGGAAAGTCTAAACCTTGTCTGTGGTATTCCGAGTAGGATTCTGGGATTGAATGACTGTGACGAGCTTCAAACTCGCGATTGCTGGGCGTGATGACAAGCGCAAAAGGATCAATGGATCCTATTCCAACATGATCGAGAACCAACAGCTGATTAGCCGTGCTGTGACAGAGCATAGGAACGTTTTCACTGAGAGGATGGGATGTAGCCACTGACAACGGTGATGCCCTACATACAGCTTGCCATGGAAAGGAGTAAGAAGGATTGGATGAATGTAATAAGAAAGTAGAGATTCAAGAGGAGCACAGCATCTCCATACACTTATCTGAAATTTCCACTATTAATTTACATAAGTATCTCTATCCTATTTTATTTTCTGTTTATTTTTATTAATCATATTTGATTTTCTAAATTCCATAATTTTATCCTCCTGACTGGGACTTACAAGATGACCATAGCTTGCTTCATACCAACAATCTCTGTGGGATCGACCCTTACTCACGTAAGGTTTATTACTTGGACGACCCAGTACACTTGCTGGTTAGTTGAACGAGATTGTGGAAAGAAAGTGCTGAGTTAGTTTTTTTAGGCACATGCCAAAAAGCCATTATTGTTGATCACAATTTCGTCCACCAATGACTGTGACAAGCTTCAAACTCCTGACTATGGAGCGCAGTGATAGTGCGCAAAAGGATCATTGGATCTTATTTTGACATGATCGAGAACTGATATCTGATTAGGCATGCGGTAGCTGTGCCTGGTATTTTTCATCCAAGACGAGAAATCTGACAGTTGATTAGCCGTACAGAAACCGTAGAGGACCATTTTCACTGAGAGGATAGGAGGTAGCCATTGACAACGGTGATCCCCATCATACAGCTCGCCATGGAAAGGAGTATGAATGATTGAATGAAGACAATAGGAACGCAGAGATCCAGAAGGAATAACGCATCTCCATATGCTTATCTGAAATTCCCACCAATGAATTACATAAGTATCTCTATCCTATTTTATGCTTTGTTTATCTTTTAGTTATCAAAACCCCATAACCATTTTAATCTGCGTGACTGAGATTTATAAGATGACTATAGCTTGCTTCAAGCCGACAATCTCTGTGGGATCAACCTTTACTCATGTAAGGTATCACTTGGATGACCCAGTGCACTTGCTGGTCAGTTGCACGAAGTTGTGTATCACGATTTCGTGTACCAACATCTCTTAAAGAGATATGGTTCATCCCACAAGTAGTACTTTGCATCAGTAACTAATTTTTTTGTTTGCTGCCTACTGTACTCTTTGGGTATGAATCTTGCAACTTTATAGTTTGCAATATCTGCAAACCACGGTACTTTCTGAATGGCAAAGAGTTGCTCATCCGGGAAGGTTTCAGAGATCTCAGTAGAGGGGAGGGACACCCCTTCTACTGGTTCTATTTGGGACAGGTGATCGGCTACTTGGTTCTCTGTCCCTTCTGTCTCTTATTTCTATATCAAACTCTTGCAGAAGCAAAACCTATCTTATGAGCATGGGTTTTGAATCCTGCTTTGTGAGTAGATATTTAAGAGCAGCATGGTCAGTGTACACAATCACTTTTGATCCTACCAAATAGGATCTGAACTTGTCAATGGCATAAACCACTGCAAGCAATTCCTTTTCTGTGGTTGTGTAATTTTTCTGCGAGTTATTTAAAACACGGCTGGCATAGTAAATAATGTGCAGAAGCCTATCATGCCTCTGTCCCAATACTGCACCAGTGGCATGGTCACTGGTGTCACACATTAGTTCAAATGGTAATGTCCAGTCTGGTGCAGAAATGACTGGTGTTGTGAGCAGCTTAGCTTTCAGAGTCTCAAATGCCTGTAGACACTCTGTGTCAAAGACAAAGGGTGTATCAGCAGCTAGCAGATTGCTTAGAGGTTTTGTAATTTTTGAAAATTCCTTTATAAACCTCCTATAGAATCCTGCATGTCCCAAAAAGCTTCTGATTGCCTTAACATTGGCAGGTGGTGGTAATTTTTCAATTACCTCTACCTTAGCTTGATCCACCTCTATTCCTTTGTTCCAAATTTTGTGCCCAAGGACAATTCCTTCAGTCACCATAAAGTGACATTTCTCCCAGTTTAAAACCAGGTTAGTCTCTTGGCACCTTTTCAGAACAAGTGCTAGATGGTCAAGACAGGAGCTGAATGATTCTCCAAATACTGAGAACTCATCCATGAAGACTTCTAGAAATTATTTCTACCATATCAGAGAAAATAGAGAGCATGCATCTCTGAAAGGTTGCAGGTGCATTACACAGACCAAATGGCATCCTTCTATAGGCAAATACTCCATATGGACATGTGAATGCTATTTTTTCTTGATCCTGAGGATCTACTCCAATTTGGTTGTAACCTAAATAGCCATCCAAAAAGCTGTAGTAATCATGACCTGCCAGTCTTTGTAGCACCTAGTCTATGAATGGTACAGGAAAATGATCCTTTCTGGTCACTGTATTGAGTCTTCTGTAGTCAATACACATACGCCACCCTGTAACTATTCTTGTAGAAACCAGTTAATTTTTCTCATTGTGAACCACTGTCATGCCACCCTTCTTGGGGACTACTTGGACAGGGCTTACCCAGGGGCTATAAGAAATAGGATAAATGATCCCAGCCTCTAGAAATTTAGTGACCTCTTTCTGCCCCACCTCCTTCATGGCTGGATTCAGCCGCCTTTGTGGTTGAACCACTGGCTTGGCATCATCCTCCAATAGGATTTTGTGCATGCATCTGGCTGGGCTAATGCCCTTAAGATCACTTATGGACCATCCAAGAGCTGCCTTGTGTGTCCTTAGCACTTCAATTAGTGCTTTCTCTTCCTATGGCTCTAAGCTAGAGCTTATGATTATAGGAAAAGTTTTATCTTCTCCCAGAAATGCATATTTCAGGGATGGTGGTAGTGGTTTGAGCTCGGGTTTAGGAGGCTTCTCCACTGCATGAGGAGTTTTAAGAGGTTCTTCTATTTTATCTGGTTCCTCCAGATCGAGCTGAACATCTTTAAAGATGTCCTCTACTCTTTTTCGAGACTCTCAGTTATATTGACTTCTTCCACCAGGGAGTCAATAATATCAACTCTCATGCAATCTTTTGATGTGTCTGGATGCTACATAGCTTTGACAGCATTCAACTTAAACTCATCTTCATTGACTCTCAGGGTCACCTCCCCTTTTTGGACATTAATGAGGATTTGTCCAGCTGCTTGGAAAGGTCTTCCTAGAATGAGAGTTGCACTCTTGTGCTCCTCCATTTCTAGCACTACAAAGTCAGTAGGAAAGGCAAATGGCCCAACCTTAACAATCATGTTCTCAATTACGCCTGATGGATATTTAATGGAGCCATCAACAAGTTGGAGGCATATTCGGGTTGGTTTGACATCTTCAGTTAAGCCAAGTGGTGCACGAAATTGTGATTCATTCTTTTCACAACTCAACAGTCCCCGGTAATGGCTCCAAAAACTTGGTGCTCAATACCATGGTCTAAACATAATTTCACAACTTCGCACAACTAACCAGCAAGTGCACTGGGTCGTCCAAGTAATAAACCTTACGCGAGTAAGGGTCGATCCCACGGAGATTGTTGGTATGAAGCAAGCTATGGTCACCTGTAAATCTTAGTCAGGCAGATTCAAATGGTTATGAATGATATATGAATAAAGCATAAAGATAGAGATACTTATGTAATTCATTGGTGAGAATTTCAGATAAGCGAATGGAGATGCTTTGTCCCTTCCGTCTCTCTGCTTTCCTACTGTCTTCATCTAATTCTTCTTACTCCTTTCCATGGCAAGCTGTATGTTGGGCATCACCGTTGTCAGTGGCTACAATCCCGTCCTCTCAGTGAAAATGTTCAACGCACCCTGTCACGGCACGGCTAATCATCTGTCAGTTCTCAATCAGGTTGGAGTAGAATCCATTGATTCTTTTGCGTCTGTCACTAACGCCCAGCCTTCAGGAGTTTGAAGCTCGTCACAGTCATTCAATCATTGAATCCTACTCAGAATGCCACAGACAAGGTTTAGACCTTCCGGATTCTCTTGAATGCCGCCATCAATTCTAGCTTATACCACGAAGATTCTGATTAAGAAATCCAAGAGATAAACATTCAAGCCTTGTTTGCTTGTAGAACGGGAGTAGTTGTCAGGCACGCGTTCATAAGTGAGAATGATGATGAGCGTCACATAATCATCACATTCATCATGTTCTTGAGTGCGAATGAATATCTTGGAATAAGAACAAGCTGAATTGAATAGAAGAACAATAGTAATTGCATTAATACTCGAGGTACAACAGAGCTCCACACCTTAATCTATGATGTGTAGAAACTCCACCGTTGAAAATACATAAGAACAAGGTCTAGGCATGGCCGAATGGCCAGCCTCCCACTGATCTAAGAGCTAGACGTCCAAAGATGATCTAGAGATCTGAAGTGATCAAAAGATGAAAATACAATAGTAAAAGGTCCTATTTGTAGAGAACTAGTAGCCTAGGGTTTACAGAAATGAGTAAATGACATAAAAATCCACTTCCAGGCCCACTTGGTGTGTGCTTGGGCTGAGCATTGAAGCATTTTCGTGTAGAGACTTCTCTTGGAGTTAAACGCCAGCTTTTGTGCCAGTTTGGGCGTTTAACTCCCATTCTTGTGCCAGTTCCGGTGTTTAACGCCGGGCATTCTTGAGCTGATTTGGAACGCCGGTTTGGGCCACCAAATCTTGGGCAAAGTATGGACTATTAAACATTGCTGGAAAGCCCAGGATGTCTACTTTTCAACGCCATTGAGAGCGCGCCAATTGGGCTTCTGTAGCTCCAGAAAATCCACTTCGAGTGCAGGGAGGTCAGAATCCAACAGCATCTGCAGTCCTTTTCAGTCTCTGAATCAGATTTTTGCTCAGGTCCCTCAATTTCAGCCAGAAAATACCTGAAATCACAGAAAAACACACAAACTCATAGTTATGTCCAGAAAAGTGAATTTTAACTAAAAACTAATAAAAATATAATAAAAACTAACTAAAATATACTAAAAACATACTAAAAACAATGCCAAAAAGCGTACAAATTATCCGCTCATCACAACACCAAACTTAAATTGTTGCTTGTCCCCAAGCAACTGAAAATCAAATAAGATAAAAAGAAGAGAATATGCAATGAATTCCAAAAACATCTATGAAGATCAGTATTAATTAGATGAGCGGGGCTTTTAGCTTTTTGCCTCTGAACAGTTTTGGCATCTCACTCTATCCTTTGAAATTCAGAATAATTGGCTTCTATAGGAACTCAGAATCCAGATAGTGTTATTGATTCTCCTAGTTAAATATGATGATTCTTGAACACAGCTACTTTATGAGTCTTGGCCGTGGCCCAAAGCACTCTGTCTTCCAATATTACCACCGGATACATACATGCCACAGACACATAATTGGGTGAACCTTTTCAGATTGTGACTCAGCTTTGCTAGAGTCCCCAATTAGAGGTGTCCAGGGTTCTTAAGCACACTCTTTTTGCCTTGGATCACAACTTTATTTCTTTCTTTTTCTTTCTTTTTCTCTTTCTCCCCTTTTTTTTCATTCTTTTTCTCTCTTTTTTTTTTGTATTCACTGCTTTTTCTTGCTTCAAGAATCATTTTTATGATTTTTCAGATCCTCAGTAACATGTCTCATTTTTCATCATTCTTTCAAGAGCCAACAATTTTAACATTCATGAACCACAAATTCAAAAGACATATGCACTGTTTAAGCATACATTCAGAAAACAAAAGTATTGCCACCACATCAAAATAATTAATCTGTTATAAAATTCAAAATTCATGCAATTCTTCTCTCTTTTTTTTTTATTAAGAACATTTTTCATTTAAGAGAGGTGATGGATTCATAGGACATTCATAACTTTAAGGCATAGACACTAAGACACTAATGATCATAAGACACAAACATGGATAAACATAAGCATAAAAATTCAAAAAACAGGAGAATAAAGAACAAGGAGATTAAAGAACGGGTCCACCTTAGTGATGGCGACTTGTTCTTCCTCTTGAAGATCTTATGCAGTGCTTGAGCTCCTCAATGTCTCTTCCTTGTCTTTGTTGCTCCTCTCTCATGATTCTTTGATCTTCTCTGATTTCATGGAGGAGGATGGAATGTTCTTGATGCTCCACCCTTAGTTGTCCCATGTTGGAACTCAATTCTCCTATGGAGGTGTTGATTTGATCCCAATAGTTTTGTGGAGGAAAGTGCATCCCTTGAGGTATCTCAGGGATTTCATGATGAGTGGGATCTCTTGTTTGCTCCATCCTTTTCTTAGTGATGGGCTTGTCCTCATCAATGGGGATGTCTCCCTCTATGTCAACTCTAACTGAATAACAGAGGTGACAAATGAGATGAGGAAAGGCTAACCTTGCCAAGGTAGATGACTTGTCCGCCACCTTATAAAGTTCTTGGGCTATAACCTCATGAACTTCTACTTCTTCTCCAATCATGATACTATGGATCATGATGGCCCGGTCTATAGTAACTTCGGACCGGTTGCTAGTGGGAATGATTGAGCGTTGAATAAACTCCAACCATCCCCTAGCCACGGGCTTGAGGTCATGCCTTCTCAGTTGAACCGGCTTTCCTCTTGAATCTCTCTTCCATTGGGCGCCCTCTTCACAAATGTCTGTGAGGACTTGGTCCAACCTTTAATTAAAGTTGACCTTTTTTGAATTTGAAAAGGGACCTCGGGGATCACCTTCTTCAAGGCCACAACTTCATAGAAGTTGTCTTGATGCACCCTTGAGATGAATCTCTCCATCTCCCATGACTCGGAGGTGGAAGCTTTTGCCTTCCCTTTCCTCTTTCTAGAGGTTTCTCCGGCCTTGGATGCCATAAATGGTTATGGAAAAACAAAGAGCAATGCTTTTACCACACCAAACTTAAAAGGTTTGCTCGTCCTCGAGCAAAAGAAGAAAGAAGAGAGTAGAAGAAGAAGAAATAGAGGAGATGGAGATGGCTTTGTGGTTCGGCCAAAAGGGGGAGAAGTAGTGTTTAGCTTGTGGGAAAATGAAGGAGTGAAGATGGGTTTATATGGGGGTGGAGAGAGGGGTAGGGTTCGGTCATGTGAGGGTGGGTTTGGGAGTGAAAGTGGTTTGAATTTTTGAATGGTGAGGTAGGTGGGGTTTTATGAAGGATGGATGTGAGTGGTGAAGAGAAAGATGGGATTTGATAGGTGAAGGTTTTTTGGGGAAGAGTGGTTGAGGTGATTGGTGAATGGGTGAAGAAGAAGAGAGAGGGTGGTGGGGTAGGTGGGGATCCTGTGGGGTCTACAGATCCTGAGGTGTCAAGGAAACGTCATCCCTGCACCAAGTGGCGAGCAAAATTGCTCTTCATGCCAATTCTGGCGTTAAACGCCGGGCTGGTGCCTATTTCTGGCGTTTAACGCCAGCTTCTTACCCTTTTCCTGGCGTTTAATGCCAGTCTGGTGCCCCTTTATGGCGTTAAACGCCCAGAATGGTGCCAGACTGGGCGTTAAACGCCCATTTGCTGCCCTTACTGGCGTTTAAACGCCAGCAAGGCCTTCCTCCATGGTGTACTGTTTTTCTTTCTATTTTTCATTCTGTTTTTGCTTTTTCAATTAATTTTGTGACTTCTCATGATCATCAACCTATAGAAAACATAAAATAACAAAGGAAAATAGATAAAATATAACATTGGTTGCCTCCCAACAAGCGCTTCTTTAATGTCAGTAGCTTGACAGTGGGCTCTCATGGAGCCTCAAAGATACTCAGAGCAATGTTGGAACCTCCCAACACCAAACTTAGAGTTTGAATGTGGGGGTTCAACACCAAACTTAGAATTTGGTTGTGGCCTTCCAACACCAAACTTGGAGTTTGACTGTGGGGGCTCTGTTTGGCTCTGTTTTGAGAGAAGCTCTTCATGCTTCCTCTTGATGGTGACAGAGGTGTATCCTTGAGCCTTAAACACAAAGGATTCTTCATTCACTTGAATGATCAATTCTCCTCTGTCCACATCAATCACAACCTTTGCTGTGGCTAGGAAGGGTCTGCCAAGGATGATAGATTCATCCATGCACTTCCCAGTCTCTAGGACTATGAAATCAACAGGGATGTAATGGTCTTCAACCTTTACCAGAACACCCTCTACAAGTCCATAAGCTTGTTTCTTTGAATTGTCTGCCATCTCTAGTGAGATTCTTGCAGCTTGTACCTCAAAGATCCCTAGCTTCTCCATTACAGAGAGAGGCATGAGGTTTAAACTTGACCCTAAGTCACACAGAGCCTTCTTGAAGGTCATGGTGCCTATGGTACAAGGTATTGAAAACTTCCCAGGATCTTGTCTCTTTTGAGGTAATCTCTGCCTAGACAAGTCATCCAGTTCTTTGGTGAGCAAAGGAGGTTCATTCTCCCAAGTCTCATTACCAAATAACTTGTCATTTAGCTTCATGATTGCTCCAAGGTATTTAGCAACTTGCTCTTCAGTGACATATTCATCCTCTTCAGAGGAAGAATACTCATAAGAGCTCATGAATGGCAGAAGTAAGTCCAATAGAATCTCTATGGTTTCAGTGTGAACCTCAGATTCCCATGGTTCCTCATTAGGGAACTCATTGGAGGCCAGTGGACGTCTATTGAGGTCTTCCTCAGTGGCATTCACTTCCTCTTCCTCCTCTCCAAATTCGGCCATGTTGATGGCCTTGCACTCTCCTTTTGGATTTTCTTCTGTATTGCTTGGAAGAGTACTAGGAGAGAGTTCAGTAATTTTCTTGCTCAGCTGACCCACTTGTGCCTCCAAATTCCTAATGGAGGACCTTGTTTCAGTCATGAAACTTTGAGTGGTTTTGATTAGATCAGAGACCATGGTTGCTAAGTCAGAGTGGTTCTGCTTCGGATTTTCTGTCTGTTGCTGAGAAGATGATGGAAAAGGCTTGCCAGTGCTAAACCTGTTTCTTCCACCATTATTGTTGTTGAAACCTTGTTGAGGTCTCTGTTGATCCTTCCATGAGAAATTTGGATGATTTTTCCATGAAGAATTATAGGTGTTTCCATAGGGTTCTCCCATGTAATTCACCTCTTCCATTGAAGGGTTCTCAGGATCATAAGCTTCTTCTTCAGATGAAGCATCCTTAGTACTGCCTAGTACAGCTTGCATTCCAGACAGACTTTGAGAAATCAAGTTGACTTGCTGAGTCAATATTTTATTCTGAGCCAATATGGCATTCAGAGTATCAATCTCAAGAACTCCTTTCTTCTGATTTGTCCCATTGTTCACAGGATTCCTTTCAGAAGTGTACATGAATTGGTTATTTGCAACCATTTCAATTAGTTCTTGAGCTTCTGTAGGCGTCTTCTTCAGATGAAGAGATCCTCCAGCAGAGCTATCCAAAGACATCTTGGATAGTTCAGACAGACCATCATAGAAAATACCCAAGATGCTCCATTCAGAAAGCATGTCAGAAGGACATTTTCTAATCAATTGTTTGTATCTTTCCCAAGCTTCATAGAGGGATTCACTTTCCTTCTGTCTGAAGGTTTGGACTTCCACTCTAAGCTTACTCAATTTTTGAGGTGGAAAGAACTTTGCCAAGAAGGCATTGACTAGCTTTTCCCAAAAGTTCAGGCTTTCTTTAGGTTGTAAGTCCAACCATATTCTAGCTCTGTCTCTTACAGCAAAAGGGAATAGCATAAGTCTGTAGACCTCATGGTCAACCCCATTAGTCTTGACAGTGTCACAGATTTGCAAGAATTCAGCTAAAAACTGATGAGGATCTTCCAATGGAAGTCCATGGAACTTGCAATTCTATTGCATTAGAGAAACTAATTGAGGCTTAAGCTCAAAGTTGTTTGCTCCAATGGCAGGGATAGAGATGCTTCTCCCATAGATGTCGGGAGTAGGTGCAGTAAAGTCACCCAACACCTTCCTTGCATTGTTGGCATTGTTGTTATTTTCGGCTGCCATGGGTTCTTCTTCTTTGAAGAATTCTGTTAGGTCCTTTACAGAGAATTGTGCTTTAGCTTCTCTTAGCTTTCGCTTCAAGGTCCTTTCAGGTTCAGGATCAGCCTCAACAAGAATGCTTTTGTCTTTGCTCCTGCTCATATGAAAGAGAAGAGAACAAGAAAATGTGGAATCCTCTATGTCACAGTATAGAGATTCCTTGAGGTATCAGAGGAACAAAAAAATAGAAGGAAGAGGTAGAAGAATTCGAACTTAGTGAGATAGAGTTCGAATTATGCATTGAGGAGGAGTGGTACTCCATAAATAGAAGGATGTGAGAAGAGGGGAAGAGATTTTTCGAAAATTAAGTAAAAGATTTTAAAAACATTTTGAAAAAGATTTTGAAGAAGATATGATTGAAAAATTTTTTGAAAAAGATGTGATTTAAAAGTTATAGTTTTAAAAAGATATGATTGAGAATATATGATTTGAAAAAGAATTTAAAAAGATTTGATTGTTAAAAATTAATGACTTGGCTAACAAGAAAAGATATGATTCAAACATTAAATCTTTCTCAACAGAAAAGGCAACATACTTGAAATGTTCAATCAAATCATTAATTGTTAGCAAGTATCTTTGAAAAAGGAAAGAAATTGATTTTGAAAAAGATTTGATTGAAAAGATATGATTTGAAAAAGATTTGATTTTGAAAAACTTTGAAAACTTGAAAAAAAAATTTGCATTAAAAACATAATCTTCCCTCTTGTGCCATCCTGGCGTTAAACGCCCAGAATGGTGCACATTCTGGCGCTTAACGCCCAAAGCTCTACCCTTTTGGGCGTTAAACACCCAGCCAGGTACCCTGGCTGGCGTTTAAATGCCAGTTTGCCTTCTTCACTGGGCGTTTTGAACGTCTAGCTTTTTCTGTGTAATTCCTCTGCTGTATGTTCTGAATCTTCAATTCTCTGTATTATTGACTTGAAAAGACACAAATTAAAAATATTTTTGGATTTTTAATAATGAGGAATAATCAAAATGCAACTAAAATCAAATAACAATGCATGCAAGACACCAAACATAGCAGTTTGTATACTACTGACACTAACAAAATGAGAATGCATATGAGAAAGAACAAAACACTCAAGTCAAGAGAATTCAAAGATCAAAACAAGGAAATCATCAAGAACATCTTGAAGATCACTTAAGACACATGAATGCAAGAAGAACAGAAACATGCAATTGACACCAAACTTAAAATGAGACACTAGACTTAACAAGAAACATGCAATATTTTTGGTTTTTATGATTTTGTAATTTTTTTGGGTTTTTTTTTTCGAAAATTAAGTGGAAAAAGAAAATAAAGATATCAAAATTCTTAATGAGAATTCCAGGAATCATGCAATGTTAGTCTAAAGCTTTAGTCTAAAGAAATTAGACATGGCTTGGTCAAGCTTCAGCAGGACATTGCATTCAAGAGCTAAATTGATGAGAATCAATCAGCTTTGGTGATGATAAGAACATCACCTTGAAACACTAGAATTCATTCTTAAGAACTCTGAAAAAAATACCTAATCTAAGCAGCAAGATGAACCGTCAGTTGTCCAAACTCGAAACAATTCCCGGCAACGACGCCAAAAACTTGGTGTTGTTGCCGGATCAAAACTTGGCACTGTTATTGCAGGGAACAAATGCGAAACCGTAGTTAGGACATTTAATATCCCCGGCAACGGCGCCAAAAACTTGGTGCACGAAATTGTGATCACTACTTTTCACAACTCAAACAATCCCCGGTAATGGCCCCAAAGACTTGGTGCTCAATACCATGGCATAATCACAACTTCGCACAACTAACCAGCAAGTGCACTGGGTCATCCAAGTAATAAACCTTACGCGAGTAAGGGTCGATCCCACGGAGATTGTTGGTATGAAGCAAGATATGGTCACCTTGTAAATCTTAGTCAGGCAGACTCAATTGGTTATAGATGATGTATGAATAAAACATAAAGATAAAGATAGAGATACTTATGTAATTCATTGGTGAGAACTTCAGATAAGCGAATGGAGATGCTTTGTCCCTTCCGTCTCTCTGCTTTCCTACTGTCTTCATCCAATCCTTCTTACTCCTTTCCATGGCAAGCTGTATGTTGGGCATCACCGTTGTCAATGGCTACAGTCCCGTCCTCTCAGTGGAAATGTTCAACGCACCCTGTCAAGGCACGTCTATCCAGCTGTCGGTTCTCGATCATGTCGGAATAGAATCCATTGATTCCTTTGCGTCTGTCACTAACGCCCCACAATCGCGAGTTTGAAGCTCGTCACAGTCATTCAATCATTGAATCCTACTCAGAATACCACAGACAAGGTTTAGACCTTCCGGATTCTCTTGAATGCCGCCATCAATTCTAGCTTATACCACGAAGATTCCGGTTAAAGAACCCAAGAGATATCCACCCAATCTAAGGTAGAACGGAGGTGATTGACGGTCACACGTTCATAGGTGAGAATGATGATGAGTGTCACGGATCATCACATTCATTAAGTTGAAGAACAAGTGATATCTTGGAACAAGAACAAGCTGAATTGAATAGAAGAACAATAGTAATTGCATTAATACTCGAGGTACAGCAGAGCTCCACACCTTAATCTATGGTGTGTAGAAACTCCACCATTGAAAATACATAAGAACAAGGTCTAGGCATGGCCGTGAGGCCAGCCCCCAAAACATGATCAAAGGATTCAAAGACCTAAAGATGATCTAAGATCCCAAGATGTCAAATACAATAGCAAAAGGTCCTACTTATAGGGAACTAGTAGCTTAAGAATTACAAAGATGAGTAAATGACATAAATATCCACTT
The DNA here is from genome assembly GCF_014773155.1 of Arachis stenosperma. Lineage (NCBI taxonomy): Eukaryota > Viridiplantae > Streptophyta > Magnoliopsida > Fabales > Fabaceae > Arachis > Arachis stenosperma. The sequence continues at coordinate 53,086,513 of NC_080386.1, forward strand.
TCGGGCCCACTTGGTGTGTGCTTGGGTTGAGCATTAAAGCATTTTCGTGTAGAGACTTTTCTTGGAGTTAAACGCCAGCTTTTGTGCCAGTTTGGGCGTTTAACTCCCATTCTTGTGCCAGTTCCGGCGTTAAACGCTGGGCAGTTTTGAGCTGATTTGGAACGCCGGTTTGGGCCATCAAATCTCGGGCAAGGTATGGACTATTAAACATTGTTGGAAAGCCCAGGATGTCTACTTTCCAACGCCGTTGAGAGCGCGCCAATTGGGTTTCTGTAGCTCCAGAAAATCCACTTCGAGTGCAGGGAGGTCAGAATCCAACAGCATCTGCAGTCCATTTCAGTCTCTGAATAAGATTTTTGCTCAGGTCCCTCAATTTCAGCCAGAAAATACCTGAAATCACAGAAAAACACACAAACTCATAGTAAAGTCCAGAAAAGTGAATTTTAACTAAAAACTAATAAAAATATAATAAAAACTAACTAAAACATACTAAAAACATACTAAAAACAATGCCAAAAAGCGTACAAATTATCCGCTCATCACCCACCTCGGTGAGTTGCGTGATGGTGATAGAGAGGAGAATCTTTATCATCTTTTGGATTTATTTTGAATAGTTTGTTTTAGTACTCTCACTTTTGTATTTCTATTTGCCTTAGATGGCTAACTTTGAGAGAGATATTGTATATGCTGTTTTAACTTTCAAAACTCTGTTATGTCTGTATATACTAGTCAGCCTAAACTCTGCGGGCTGAGACTACTACTTTATTACTATTATACTCATATATTTACATATTACTTGTTATCTTGTATCTATATCTTGTGCCTAAACTCTGTTTTTGAGCTTCTTCTTCTTCAGGCTTCTTTCTATATATATATATATTACCTTATAAGCCTTAGAATTAACGTGACATTTAATTATCCTTTGCTTTATGGCATGAGGTAAGGCTTAGGGTAATTATAGTGTTATATTTTGTGGTATCAGAGCGGTTTGTCCTCGTAAGCCTGAGGGATAGACTGATTTTACTTCATTGCATACTCTGTGTTTTTTTCTTTCATGCTATTTAGTGTATCTAATTCATATATGTATAGTATGCTTGTTTGTGATTGCCTTTTTGGGATAATTAAAGCACTAGGCTTTTATATTGAGACTTATCACTTTAATATCGATTATTTGGTGTATATAGAAACCCTAATGGCTACTCACAGACGAGGTCATACGCGTACACGGGGAAAAACTAAAAATGACCAACTGGCCGACAACGATGCCAAGTTCATGGCGGCAATGACCAATTTGGCAAATACTATGCAAGCAAACACTGCTGCGATTATGCAAGCTGTGGAAAGGATGAGCCATTCGGCTGGGAACTGGAACGGAAACAAAAATGGGAATGAAGAAGGAGACAGTAACAATTTAGGAGGTGCTTCGATGACTTTGGCTTCTTTTTTGAAATTTCATCCACCTACTTTTAGAGGGTCGACTAACCCTACCGAAGCAGACAATTGGTTCCAAGCCATGGAGCATGCCCTGCAAGCCCAGTATGCTCCGAACAACCAATTTAGGGAGTTTACGGCGTATCAACTGTTAGGAGAGGTTCAACATTGGTGGCAAGGGGAATGCCGATTATTGCATCTTCAAAATGCCGACATTCCTTGGGACGTGTTTCAATCGGCATTTTATAGGAAGTATTTCCCAGAGTCAATGAGAGAAGCTAATGAGTTAGAGCTTATGTAGGTAAAGTAAGGCTCATCGTTCGTGGTTGATTACACTAGTCGGTTCGAGGAGCTTTGTAGGTTCTCTAGGGTATGTCAGGGTGCTCCGGAATCCTATGAAAGTTGGAAGTGTATCAAGTATCAAGGAGGTTTAAGGGATAACATCATGATGGTTGTACCTCGTTTAGAGATTCGGGTGTTTTCCAAATTAGTGAATAAGGCCCAAGTGGTTGAAGAGTGCACTAAAAATGTGGCATTAGCAAGAGATACTAGAGATGGAAACAACAACCGTGGGCATGGCAAGTACTTTCAGGCAATGGGTCAAAACTTCAAGAGAGAAGGACATGTACCTCAAGGTTAAGGCAACATTAGGAGATCCACTTTTGATCAGTACCACTCGGTGAGAGGAAGAGGTAATCATAGTAAGACTTCTCCGAATTTAACTTGTGATCGTTGTAGGGGTATTCATCCTTATTACTCGTGCAAGCTGGGTATAGGTGGTTGCTTTAATTGTGGATTGCCTGGTCACATTGCAAGGGATTATACTGATGGGAGAAACCCAAATGCTGGTCAGAATCAACACCAAGAATGAGTGTTTGCTATGAACGTTAATGATGCTACCAAGGGGGACCCTTTGATGAGAGGCAAATGTTTATTTGGTGATAAAATGTTGGTTTCATTGTACGATACTGAGGCTTTACATTCTTTGATTGCATTTGATAAAGTTGAGGAACTAGGGTTGAAAATGTCAGAATTAGCTTTTGATTTGCACGTGCATACCCTGTATCAGATGGTCGTGACTAAATCGGGTTGTAGGCAAGTATCTTTCAAGATTGAGGATAGAAAATTTGTTCATGATTTGATTTGTTTTCCAATGGTTGGGTTGAAGATGATTTTGGGGTTTGATTGGTTGTCCAAGAATAGGGTATTGTTAGATTGCTTTGAGTGATCAATTCAGTTTATGCCGGAAGGAGAAGGAGGAGTAGTTATAGCTGAGGGTTATTACCTGAATTCTGTGTTGTAGTGGGGAAGAGTGTCAGGATTATATACTTTTGGCTGTGAATGCGTTAGGTGATGAATAGAAGTTATATCAAATTCCAGTAGTTAGATACTTTCCTGAAGTATTTTCTGAAGATATTCCCAAATTCCTATCTCAAAGGGAGATTGAATTTGCGATAGACTTGGTGCTGGGAGCCGAACCAATCTCAATTGTGCCGTACCGAATGGCTTTGATAGAGCTGTAAAACTTAAGACTTAGTTGGAAAAGCTTCTAAATAAGAGGTTCATTCGACTGAGTGTATCTCCGTGGGGAGTGCCAGTTTTATTGGTAAAGAATAAAGATGAGGGAATGTGACTTTGCATGGATTACCGATAGTTAAACAGAGTGACTGTGAAGAACAAGTACCCGTTGCAGAGGATAGATGACTTAATGGTTTAGTTGCAAGGAGCTGAAGTGTTTTCAAAAATTGATTTAAGATCTAGTTACCGTCCGATAAGGGTGAAGGAGGATGATATTCCGAAAACTACGTTTAGGATGCACAATGGACACTACGGGTTTGTGGTGATGTTCTTTGGGTTAACGAATGCACCCGCTATGTTCATGGATTACATGAACAGAGTATTTCATCTCTTTTTGGACAAATTCATAGTGATATTCATAGATGACATCCTGGTTAACTCAAAGACGGCAGAAGAGCATGAAGAGCACCTAAGGGTTGTGTTGCAAATCCTAAAAGAGCATAAATTGTATGCGATATTGTCTAAGTGTGAGTTCTAGAAGGAGGAGGTGAAGTTTTTAGGCCACGTAGTGAGTAAAGGTGGAATAGCAGTGGATCCTTTGAAAGTGAAGGCGGTGATGGAATGGGAGAGACCAACTATAGTAACAGAGGTTAGAAGTTTCTTCGGTTTCGCCGGGTATTATAGAAGATTCATCAAGGGATTTTCTCAAATTGCTTTACCAATGACTAAGTTAACCTGGAAGGAGGTGTCGTTTGTGTGGACGACGGAGTGTGAAGAGGGCTTTCAAGCTTTGAAGGAGAAATTAACTTCATCACCTGTTTTGATTTTGTCAGAGCCGCATGAACCGCTTGAAGTGTATTGTGACGCTTTATTGAAGGGTTTGGGTTGCATATTGATGAAACACCGGAACGTAGTGGCTTACCCATCACGTCAGCTGAGACCACACGTGGTGAATTACCAACTCAAGACTTGGAATTGGCGGCGATTGTGTTTGCATTGAAAATTTGGAGGCACTACTTGTGCAAGGTGAGGTTTATAGTCTTTTCTATTCAAAAGAGTGTTAAGTACATCTATGATCAGAAAGAGCTCAATATGCGTCAAAGGAGGAGGATGTAGCTACTGAAAGATTATGATTTTGAACTAAGTTATCACCTCGGAAAGGTAAACATTGTGGCAGATGCATTGAGTCGAAAGTCGTTAACGATAGCTTGGATGAGCATTAAGGAGGAGCAGTTAATGGACAAGTTTGTAGACCTCATGTTGGATATTGGGGAAGTTGCCGGGATAGCTTATTTGAATCAGTTGTAAATTTCCAATACGTTTAAGTTGGAAATTTAGATGGCTCAGCAAAATGAACAAGAACTTCAGATATTATTTCAACTGATTGGTAAGGAGAGGCATGGAGAGTTTACTAGGGACAATGAAGGGTTATGGAGTAACCGACAAAAATTCGCTTATCAATTTAAAAGGGTTGTCACGAAATAAGAATAAAAATACTAGGAGTATGAATCCCAGGTCGTCTCCCAATGAGTTACAGAGAGAGTGCTATTTATTGATCAGGAAGTTTCTGAGAAGTTTGGAGTTGGAGAATAGAATTAAAGCTAGAGAATTAACAAAAGATTTAATTAAATATGATAAAAAGGCCTTGACTGGGAGAAGATTAATCAGAAGTTCTATCCTTGTTGGATGTTCCCAAGTGTAATAGTGATAGGTTATTGTTCTACTTAGTTATCCCTTACTGAATAAAGGAAAGTCAAGTAACTAGCCAATCAACTCTATTATCAAGTCCTAATCCTCTTCGAAGGAAGGTTTAGAGTTAGAGACTAGAGAGTCAGCCAACAACTTCCAATTAGAATTAACACTTGAGTATTCCCAACTCAATGGTCTCCTCTCAATCAACTCCCAAGTCAAGTTGGGAGTCTACTCACTAGACATGAGTGTTGTGTTCATAAGCATTAAAAGAGAATAAAGATAAGACATGATAAATTGAATAATAACTGAGAATTAATTAAAAAGTAAAAATAGATATTGCATTAATAAATTCTAAAAACAATCCAATTATAACTCTGAATAAGGATTAAGGATATGGAAGAGTAAGAGACAAGTAAGGAAACAATCTAGAATGATGAGGTCTTCCACTGAGGTAGTCAATCTTCTCAATACCCAGATCAAAAGCACCGAACTAAGAACTATGAATATGAAGAACCCTAAAGGAGGAAAAGATTTATCTCTCCAATATTCAAAACTAAACTAAAACTAATGAATGTGATGATTTGTGTCAATGTGTCAATCTCCCTTGAGTCTCTGCTGTCTCCTGGCTAAAATCTGTGTTTCTGGGCCAAAAACTGGATCTAAAACTGGCCCGAAATCGCCCCCAGTGATTTTCTACAATTGCTGTACGTCGTGTATGTCACGCGTACGCATGGGTCACGTGTGCGCGTCGTTTGTGAAAACTCCTTGTCACGCGTACGCGTCACTCATCCTGTGCGCTCTTTCTTAAGGTTTTAATGGGGCTTAGGTAAGGGTGAGGGTACATATATGGCCAAGTGAGCTGAAAATTGAATCCTTGATTATCCTAAGTTCTCACCTAACACACACACACGTTCCCTATGCTTCTAAAATCATGCCTAAATGCCCATAATCTCACTTTGTATGTTGTATCTACTCATGTACTTAAATGTTCTTTTATTCCACATCAAATGTATTAATCTTTCTATTAACTTAGCATTGGGGTGCTTCCTTTCCCCTAAAATTAAACTGAGACATACAATATTATTATTATTATTATTATTATTATTATTATTATTATTATTATTATTTTGAAAGCATTATAGCATCAATGTAATTGGTTTTCATAATTTCACATGAGTGGCATTCAAGCTTTTAATATTTATCAATTAGCATACATTGTTATTAACCCAAGTTCCCATAGTTTTTCCCACACTTGATTGACACACAATCTCTATCTTAAGCTAACCAAAGATTCAATTGGGATAATTACTTGTTTTTCTGCTTAAGGCTAGTGATGTGGTAATATGAAGAACAAAAGGGAATTAAAAGGCTCAAAGGGGTGAACAAAGGTAGTTAGAATAGTAGGCTATTTAGGATAGTGAGCTAATAACAATTGATGGCCTCAATCATACATATGCATGAATACATTAAACAATGGACATATAGAATGGAACAAACCATAGATTACAATTATAGAGGAGAGAAAACACACAAGAATAAAAATAATGGTTAAATAATGTAACCATACAATTAGGCTCAAAAACTTACTGGTTTGTGTGTTCTAGCTTTAACCATGTTCCAAATTATAATCTTCAAAGAAGTCTAACATAGAGTTTTGTTTTGAATTAGTGAAAATTTTCAAAATAGGGTCTTTGAAAAGAACTTATTATTTTTCAACCAAGTAGAACATGCATGCAACTAATTATTATTATGCAATCTATTCTATCTAACAGAAGAAAAGAAAACTATTGGTGTTAAGAGAGAAAGATTACCTCCGGGAGTCAGGTACTGACCGACCTCCCCACACTTAAATCTTGGCACCGTCCTTAGTGCCATCTGTCAGGAACAAAGGGGGGCTGGTAACATCATATCCATAGTTGGCTGTGTCAGGGCTCCCGGTGCTGGTAGGTGAAGTGGAGTCCGGAGTGTCTGGGTCTTCTGCAGGTGTGTGCTTCCCAATAATTAGCTGCTTCAGGTATATGAATTGGCGCTTGTTACGGCGCGCCATGTGATCCACCTTCTATAGTATCTGAAGGAGCAGCTGATTTGTTGAAGGTGCTTGTGATGTGGAAGGAGAAGGGATATCTCTGGCCGGGTCTTCAGTCCAGCTAATAGTGGTTGCTGTGGGTCTGATGTATTTCACACTTGGAACACATTGATCATCCCGAGGAAGCATGGCCTTGGTGTCTCCAGCTCTATAGGGGACTCCGGCTGCCGAGACCAAATCTGAAACTAAGGCGGGAAAAGGTAAGTTGCCCGCAATCTGTACGTGTCCTTACCGGATGTGTCTTGGTAAGTTGAGAGGCTGGTCCGTAAGGATACACCAGATGAGAACAGCCATGTCTGCAGTAAAGGAGGACTCATGAGTGCTCAGGAAGACGTAGCGGGACATAATCTGTGCCCACATGCGAGCCTCCAAGGAAAGTGCTGAAGCCAATATGCCCTTGGGTTGGGATCGATGGTAACCATAGATCCATCTGCTGCCAGGTTGTGCTATAACTCTGAGGACGTCATCCCAGTCAAATTGGTATGTCTGGCACTTGAGAGAGGCTTCTTGAAATGCGTCCAATCCTTCTGGAGTAGGGGAAAGATCTAAAGCTTGCTGAATGGCCCTTTCGGAGATGGGGACTTGCTTCTGACGAACATATACAGACTACAGGGTTGGCATGTGAAAGTTGGAATAGAATTCGACTACCCATGAAAGATTGACCTGCCCTGGCTGCTTCCGTAAGAAATCCCAGTGTCTTTGTTCAATGCGGAGCTCTACCAGGTCAACAATCTTGGTAGGGAGGATAAGAAGGTTCTCATTATTGTAGTTCCTTGCCGCCAAAATGGGGAGCATGTGCTCACAGTAACGGTTAGTGAACCGCACAGTGTCCCTTGTTGGAAAGGCATTTTCAGATTCATTGACCTTGATGATGCTCTTTACTTGCTTTGTTGATGGTTTGATGGTGCGGTAATTTTATAACCCACACATTAACCGGCAAGTGCACCGGGTCGTACCAAGTAATACCTCAGGTGAGCGAGGGTCGATCCCATGAGGATTGATGGATCAAGCAACAATGATTGAGTGATTGGCTTAGTTAGGCAAGCAGAAGAGGGTTTTGAGATGTTCAAAAGGTTTAAGTTGAAAACATCAGAAGTCAGGCACGCAAGTAAATAAATTGAAAATAAAACATTGGAGAAATAGTTAAGGCTTCAGAGTTATCTATTTTTCCGGATTAACTTTTCTTACCAACTATTTTAATCATGTAGGATTTAATTTATGGCAAACTATATGTGACTAGACCCTAATTCCATAGACCTTTCTAGTCTCCTCTAAAATTCATCGACTGCCAATGCCTTGGTCAATTAATTCCAATTAGAGGGTGAAGTTCAAATTCCAGTTTATATGCCACAAAAATTCTAATTACCAAAAAATAAGAGGATTATACGTCACGTATCCTGTTAAATCCAAATAATTAAAATTTAGGAGAAATTGTTTTCAAGCTGTTGTTCAAGTAAAGCGCTTTTCCAAGTTTTACAAGAACTAAAATAGAAAGAGGGTCATACTTCCGTTCCACCCAAATTCATAAGATAAAGAGCGAAAATAATTCTTAAATTATAAATCCATACATGAATTTAAATAGAAAAAGCAATAAAATCAATCCATACTAATAGACAGAGCTCCTAACCTTAACAATGGAGGATTAGCTGCTCATGGTTTAGAGAAGAGAATAAGGATTCTGATAAAATGTACAGAGTTCCAATCTGATGGCATGTAAATTGGTATAGAATTTCCTAATGGAATCCCTCTTTATAACTCATCCTAATTAATTTAAAATCTAATTATCTAAAATTAAAAATAAAATCTTTTCCTAAAAATAAGATTTGAATTTAAATCAGAATAATCAGCAGGTCTTCAGTTGATGGGTGGGGACCACATGTTTTATCCATTCTACAGCTTCTAATTTGTGTTTTTTGGGCTAAAAACTGGGTCAAAATAGCCCGGAAATCGCCCCCGATGTTTTTTTGCGCTTTCTGCACGTGGCGCCTGTCACGCGTACACGTCAGTCAGGCATACGCGTCGATGGTATTTTTTGTGAGTTACGCGGACATGTCGGTCACGCGCACGCGTCGCTGAGCAGAACTTCAAATCACGCGTACGCGTTAGACACGTGCATGCGTCGCCATGGAAAGCTCCATATCACGCGCACGCGTCAGTCACGCGTACGCGTCACTCCTCGCTGCCATCTCCTTTTGTTCTTGTACTGCAGAAACTCCATCAAATCCAGCCGAATGCAACCTAAAATAAACAAAATTGTAAAAGACTCAAAGTAGCATCCATATTGGCTAAAAGATAATTAATTCTTTATTAAACTCAACAAATTAGATGCAAATTCATTAGGAAAAGATAGGAAAGATGCTCACGCATCACAACACCAAACTTGAATTATTGCTTGTCCTCAAGCAACCAAATCTAATATAGGCTTAGGGTGTGAATCTGCATGAGAATGAGAGTTCGATTAAGCTCATGTCTCTTCTTATAGTGGGGTTTACAGCTGTAATCCTGAATAGTTTTGGCATCCCACTCTCCTTTGAATCAGACGGATGTCACTGTCATATGGAATTAGAATCCGGATAATATTATGAATTCTCTGATTTTTTTTGTAACTCAATTTAATCCTTGAACACAGCAATTTTTCTTTGGTGCTTTACACCTTGAGCCTAGCCGTGATTTTAAATGTTTTGTCTCAAGCTTTACTTGACACAGAAACACCACAAGCACTTAACTAGGGAACTCTCTTTAAATTCTAAATATTTTTATTACTTTTATTTTTTTATCTGTTTTATTTATTTTATTTTTTTATTTTTTATTTTTTTATTATTATTATCCCCAGACAGTGGTGCTCAAAGCCTTTGGCGTACTCTGCAATTGATCTCGACTCTAAATATTTTGTCTCAAGGATTACTTGACACAAGAACACCACAACCATGTGACTAGGGAAACAACTCTTTGAGCTTTTAATCATGTCTGACCTCCGTAGTCATTGATGCTCAGAGCCTTGGACCTTGCTTTTATTTTTCTTTTGCTGTTTCTTTTGCTTCAAGGATTAAACTTTCATTAATTTCAGGGAAATCATAATAATTCTCTAATTTTCTGTTCCTTGTACATCAACATTCTTTGATTCAAATTCAAATATGCACTGTTCATGTCATGCATTCAGAATTACAATTAATACCACCACATTTAAATAAATAAGACTACTCTTAAAAATAACTCAATTTCTCATGCAATACATCACTTCTGTATTTTTAATTTGAATTCAAGCTCAGTGAGTAATACACGAGGCATCTTTTCAGAACTAACGCAATTATGAGAAAACTAAACTAGTCCTAGGATTCTAACTAATAAAGGATCATGCAACAAACAAAGCAAAATAGCAGAAAATCGGAACATAACATAGAAAAAGAGGGGAGGAATAGAAAATGAAAGGAACTTAACCACCTTAGTTATCCTAGCGGTTGCTTTATTCTTCAGGTTGTGCTCCTCAGTGAAGATGATTTGCCTCCCTTTTGGTGCCATAAGAATAAACAGAAAACCTTTAAGCGAAGCGTCAACACGAAACTTAAAGGTTTGCTTGTCCGCAAGCAAAGAAGAACTGAAAATAAAAAGAGACAAATATTATGATGAAAGAAAAAGAAAAGGATAAAACGATAAGAGAGAATTAAGATTGGGAGGGGGGAAAGAAAATTAAAACTGGGCGGCGAACTAGTGTAGTTGTGCGGCGCAGGCGACGCGTACGCGTACGGCACGCGTATGCGTGGGTCGCAAAATTTCTTAATGACGTGTTAGCGTCAGGCACGTGTCCTGGGTTTTGTGTGATTCACGCGAAGGCAGCCACGCGCACGCACAACTCGCTGTTCGCGTGGCTTGGGAACTAATATTTTCATATGACGTGTTCGCATCATGCATGCGCACGCGTCAAAGACGCATATGCGTGAACAAGTTTTGTGCTTCTAGCACACTTCCAGCCCTAAGCCAGCACAACTCTCTGCCAAAACACTTATTTACGTCGATTTTTAAGGTCACGCGTACGCGTGGAGTGCCAAAATAACGAATTACGCGCACGTATGGGATACGCGTACGCGTGGGCTTGTTTGTGCGAAAGGCATCATTGCTGCGCCACTCCCACACAACTCTCTGTTCATTTTTTATTTTTCATGCACACCTATTTGACGTGTACGCGTCAGTGACGCTTGCTCGTCGGGTGCTCTTTTCTTTTTTTTTCTTTTTTTTTTCCGGTTCCTGTTCTAAAATAGCTGCATGATCAGAAAATTAGTAAGAACTCAATAAAAATCAAATAAGTAATAAAACTACTACTACGAAAAATAACTAAAGATATGAAATTATCGAGTTGCCTCCCGACAATCGCTTCTTTAACGTCACTAGCTTGATGGTCAGTTCTGCTAGTTTAGTAGATGAGTGGACCTCTGGCGATCAATCTCGCCTCCAAGATAGTGGTTCAACCTCTGGCTATTCACTGTAAATTTCCTGTCAGAATTTTCTTCCTGCATTTCCACATGACCATATGGTGAAGCTCTGGTAACCGCTAACAGTCTTGACCACCGGGAGTTCAGCTTCCCGGGAAAGAATTTGAGCCTTAAATTGTACAAAGCACTCTTTGTCCTAGCTCAAAGATTCTGATGGAAATCTTCTTGTCATGTAGTAGCTTGGTTTTCTCCTTATAGATCTTGGCATTCTCATAAGCTGAATATCTGAATTCATCAAGCTCATTTAACTGAAGCATTCGCTTAATTCCTGTAGCTTATGAATCAAGATTTAGATACTTGATTGCCCAGTAAGCTTTGTGCTCCATCTTAACTGGCAAATCACAGGCTTTGTCATAAACCAACTGATAAGGGGACATGCCGATAGGAGTCTTGTACACTGTTCGGTATGCCCAGAGAGCATCATCAAGCTTCCTAGACCAGTCCTTTCTTGAAACACTGACGGTCTTTTCTAGAATCCTCTTGAGTTCCCTATTGGAAACTTGAACCTATCCACTTGTTTGAGGGTGATAGGGGGTTGCCACTTTATGACAGACTCCATATCTTTGCAGAAGTGAGTCTAGCTGTCTGTTACAAAAATGGCTTACACCATCACTAATGAGTGTCCTTGGGACACCAAACCGGCTAAAGATATATCTCTGAAGAAAGCTTATTACCACCTTGGCATCATTGGTGGGTAGAGCCACAGCTTCCACCCATTTTGACACATAATCCACTGCCACTAGAATATAGTTGTTTGAATGTGAGGGTGGGAAAGGTCCCGTGAAATCACTACCCCACACATCAAATAACTCAACCTCAAGAATCCCCTGCTATGGCATTTCATGGTTGGCAGGGAGATTCGTGGCTTTTTCACATCTGTCACAGTGCTTTATGAATGCTCTTGAGTCCCTGAAGAGAGTCGGCCAGTAAAACCCGCTCTGAAGGACCTTTGTAGCTGTCCTTTTACCGCCAAAGTGGCCTCCATACTCAAAACAATGACAGTGCCAAAGAATCTGTTGTTTTTCTTCATATGGGGCACATATCCGGATGATTCCATCTAAACACCTTTTAAAAAGGTATGGTTCCTCCCAAATGTAGTACTTTGCATCAGTCAATAGCTTCTTCACTTGTTGCCTACTGTACTCCCTTGGGATAAAATTCATGGCCTTATAATTTGTAATGTCTACAAACCATGGAGCCTGCTGAATGAGGAATAATTGCTCATCCGGAAACGTCTCAGTCACGGCTGTGGGTGGTTGTACTCCTACTTCAGGCTCAATTCTGAAAAGATGGTCAGCTACTTGATTCTCTAACCCTTTACTGTCTTTTATCTCAATATCAAACTCCTGAAAGAGCAACACCCATCTGATTAATCTTGGTTTAGAATCCTGTTTGGTTAGAAGGTACTTCAAAGCAGCTTGATCAGTATAAATAATAACCTTAGAACCAAGTAAATAGGACCTATACTTATCAACAACATACACAACAGCTAATAATTCCTTTTCTGTAGTTGTGTAATTCTTTTGGGCATCATTTAACACACGACTGGCATAGTAAATGACATGTACAAGATTACCATGCCTCTGTCCTAAAACAGCTCCTATCGCAAAGTCACTAGCATCACACATTAATTCAAATGGTAGATGCCAGTCAGGGGGAGCTAAAATAGGAGCAGAGGCAAAGTTTGCTTTCAAAGTTTCAAAGGGATGCAAACAATCAGAATCAAAGAAAAAGGAACATCAGCAACCAACAGGTTGCTTAGAGGTTTAGCAATTTAAGAAAAATCCTTTATAAATCTTCTATAAAATCCTGCATGACCCAAGAAACTCCTGACTGCCTTAACATTAGTTGGTGGTGGTAATTTTTCAATTACCTCCACCTTTGCTCTATCAACCTCAATTCCCTTACTTGAAATATGGTGTCCAAGAACAATACCTTCTGTAACAATAAAATGACATGTTTCCCAATTTAAAACAAGGTTTGATTCTTGACACCATTTCAAGACAAGAGATAAATGCTTAAGGCAGGATTCAAAAGAATTACCAAAAATAGAAAAGTCATCCATAAATACCTTAATAAACTTTTCGACCATACCAGAAAAAATTGAAAGCATACATCTCTGAAAAGTTGCTGGAGCATTGTAAAGTCCAAAAGGCATTCTTCTGTAGGCAAATACTCCAAAAGGGCATGTGAATGATGTCTTCTCTTGATCTTGAGGGTCCACTGCAATTTTATTATATCCAGAATATCCATCTAGAAAACAATAAAATGCATGACCAGCTAACCTCTCAAGCATCTGATCAATGAAAGGCGGGGGGAAGTGATCCTTCCTTGTAGCAGTGTTGAGCCTCCTGTAGTCTATACGCATCCTCCAACCTGTGACTGTTCTTGTGGGAATAAGCTCATTCTTTTCATTCTTGATCACTGTCATCCCTCCTTTCTTGGGAACTACCTGCACAGGACTTACCCAAGGACTGTCAGAAATAGGGTAAATAATTCCTGCTTCCCATAGTTTCATTACATCTTTTTTGCAAAATTGTGATTTACACTTTTTATAACTCGAATAATTCTTAGTAATGGCTTCAAAAACTTGGTGCACACTACTATGGTTCACTAACATTCTTCACAACTTCACACAACTAACCAGCAAGTGCACTGGGTCGTCCAAGTAATAAACCTTACGTTAGTAAGGGTCGATCCCACTGAGATTATTGGTATGAAGCAAGCTATGGTCATCTTGTAAATCACAGTTAGGCAGATTATAATGGTTATAAAGGTTTTCAAAAATAATAATAAATAAAGCATAAAATAAAGATAGAGATACTTATGTAAATCATTGGTGGGAATTTCAGATAAGTGTATGGAGATGCTTTGTTCCTGTTGAATCTCTGCCTTCCTACTGCCTTCCTTCAATCCTTCATACTCCTTTCCATGGCAAGCTGTATGTAGGGCATCACTGTTGTCAATGGCTACTTCCCATCCTCTCAGTGAAAATGGTCCAAATGCTCTTGTCACAGCACGGCTAATCATCTGTCGATTCTCGATAATGTCGGAATAGAATCCATTGATTCTTTTGCGTCTGTCACTACGCCCAACAATCGCGAGTTTAAAGCTCATCACAATCATTTAATCCCTGAATCCTACTCGGAATACCACACACAAGGTTTAAACTTTCCGGATTCTCAAGAGTGGCCGCTAAAAATTCTAGCTTATACCATGAAGACTCTGATTAAGGAATCCAAGAGATACTCGCTGGTTCTAAGGTAGAACGGAAGTGGTTGTCAGTCATGCGTTCATGTGAGAATGATGATGAGTGTCACGGATCATCACATTCATCATGTTGAAGTGCAACAAATATCTTAGAACAAGAATAAGCTGAATTGAATAGAAAATAGTAGTAATTGCATTAAAACTCAAGGTACAACAGAGCTCCACAGCCTTAATCTATGGTGTGTAGAAACTCAACCGTTGAAAATACATAAGTGATAATGGTGTTCATTGGCTTCAGCACCAGAGAGGGAACCGGAATAACCAAGACGAAAAATGGTCTAAGAGACCCTAAATACAATAGTTAAAAGTTCTATTTATACTAAACTAGCTACTAGGGTTTACAGAAATAAGTCTAAGTGCAGAAATCCACTTCCGGGGCCTACTTTGGTGTATGCTTGGGCTGAGCTTGAGCTTTACACGTGCAGAGGCTTTTCTTGGGGTTAAACGCTAAGTTGTAACGTGTTTTTGGCGTTTAACTCTGGTTTGTGACGTGTTTCTGGCGTTTTACTCCAGAATGCAGCATGGAACTGGCGTTAAACGCCTCTTTGCGTCGTCTAAACTCGAATAAAGTATGAACTATTATATATTGCTGGAAAGCTCAAGATGTCTACTTTCCAACGCTGTTGAGAGCGCACCATTTGGAGTTTTGTAGCTCCAGAAAATTCATTTCGAGTGCAGGGAGGTCAGAATCCAACAACATCAGCAGTCCTTTTTCAGCTTGAATCAGATATTTGCTCAGGTCCCTCAATTTCAGCCAGAAAATACTTGAAATCACAGAAAAACAAACAAACTCATAGTAAAGTCTAGAAATGTTAATTTTGCATAAAAACTAATGAAAACATCCCTAAAAGTAGCTAGATCCTACTAAAAACAATGCCAAAAAGCGTATAAATTATCTGCTCATCACAACACCAAACTTAAATTGTTGCTTGTCCCCAAGGAACTGAAAATCAGATAGGATAAAAAGAAGAGAATATACTATAAATCTCAAGACATCAATGAATATTAGTTTTAATTAGATGAGCAGGACTTGTAGCTTTTTGCCTCTGAACAGTTTTGGCATCTCACTTTATCCTTTGAAGTTTAGAATGATTGGCATCTATAAGAACTCTGAGTTCAGATAGTGTTATTAATTATCCTAGTTAAGAGTTCAGAGTTCAGCAAACTGCTTTTTCTTGCTTCAAGAATCAATTTTATGATTTTTTAGATCATCAATAACATTTCTCTTGTTCATCATTCTTTCAAGAGCCAACAATTTTAGCATTCATAAACAACAAGATAAAAAATATGCACTGTTCAAGCATTCATTCAGAAAACAAAAAGTATTGTCACCACATCAATATAATTAAACTCATTTCAAGGATGAATTCGAAACTCATGTACTTCTTGTTCTTTTGTATTAGAAACGTTTTTCATTTAAGAAAGGTGAAGGATTCATGGAATTACTCATAGCCTTAAGACATAGTTACTAAATACTAATGATCATGTAGGAAAGACACAAACATAGACAAATATATAGCATAAAAATCGAAAAATAGAGAGATAAGAACAAGGAAGTTAAGGAATGAGTCCACCTTAGTGATGGTGGCGTCTTCTTCTTGAAGGACCAATGGCGTCATTTAGCTCCTCTATGTCTCTTCCTTGCCTTTGTTGCTCCTCCCACATAGCTCTTTGATATTCTCTAATCTCATGGAGAATGATAGAATGCTCTTGGTATTCCACCCTTAATTGGTCCATGGTATAACTCAAGTCTTCTAGAGATGTGTTAAGTTGTTCCCAATAGTTGTTTGGAGGAAAGTGCATCCCTTGAGGCATCTCAGGGATTTCTTGATGATGAGCTTCCTCATGCGTCTCTTGAGATCCATGGATGGCCTCTCTTGTTTGCTCCATCCTCTTCTTAGTGATGAACTTGTCCTCTTCAATAAGGATGTCTCCTTCTATGATAACTCTAGCTGAGTAGCATAGATGGCAAATAAGATGAGGAAAAGCTAGCCTTGCCAAGGTGGAGGGCTTTTCGGCTACTTTGTAGAGTTCTAGAGAGATGACTTTATGAACTTCTACTTCCTCTCCAATCATGATGCTATGGAACATGATGGTCCGATCCACAGTTACTTCGGATCGGTTGCTAGTGGGGATGATTGAGCGTTGGATGAATTCCAACCATCCTCTAGCCACAGGCTTAAGGTCCAGTTTTTTCAATTGAACCGGCTTGCCTTTTGAGTCTCTTTTCCACTGAGCTCCTTCTATGCATATGTCCATAAGGACCTGGTCCAATCTTTGATCAAAGTTGACCCTTCTAGTGTAGAGGCATGTATCTTCTTGCATCATAGGCAAGTTGAACGCCAACCTTACATTTTTCAGACTGAAATCTAAGTATTTTCCCCGAACCATTGTAAGATAATTCTTTGGATTCGGGTTCATACTTTGATCATGGTTCCTAGTGATCCATGCATTGGCATAGAACTCTTGAACCATTAAGATTCCAACTTGTTGAATGGGGTTGGTCAGAACTTCCCAACCTCTTCTTTGGATCTCATGTCGGATCTCCAGATACTCATTTTTCTTGAGCATGAAAGGGACCTCAAGGATCACTTTCTTCTTGGCCATAACTTCATGGAAGTGGTCTTGATGGACCTTTGAGATGAATCTCTCCATCTCCCAAGACTCGGAGGTGGAAGCTTTTGTCTTCCCTTTCCTCTTTCTTAAGGTTTCTCCGGCCTTAGGTGCCATAGATGGTTATGGAAAAACAAAAAAATATGCTTTTACCACACCAAACTTAGAATGTTACTCGCCCTCGAGCAAAGAAAAGAAAGAATAGAAAAAGAAGAAGAAGATATAAAGGAGAGGGAGAGGGGTGTGTATTCGGCCAAGGGGGAGAAGAGAGGGTTGTGAGGTGTGAAAATGAAGAAGGATAAAGGGGTTTATATAGTGGAGGGAGAGGGTAGTAGGTTCGGTCATTAGGGAGGGGTTTGTGTGGGAAAGGGATTTTGAATTTGAAGGTAGGTGAGGTTTATGGGGAAGAGTGGATGGATGTGAGTGGTGAAGAGGTGATGGGGAAGAGAGATTGAGGTGATTGGTGAAGGGTTTTTTGGGGAAGAGTGTTATTAGATTGTGTGAAGAAGAGAGAAGGTAAGTTGAGGTAGGTAGGGATCCTGTGGGATCCACAGATCCTGAGATGATCCTGTGGGCTCCACAAAAATCCTGAGGTGTCAAGGATTTATCATCCCTGCACCAATGAGGCGTGTAAAATTCCCTCTGCATTCAATCCTGGTGTTCAACGCCAGATTGATGCTTGTTTCTGGCATTGAACGCCAGCTCTATGCTTGTTTTGGGCGTTCAATGCCAATCTGCAGCATGTTTCTGGCGTTAAACGCCAGTTCCATGCTTGTTTCTGGCATTTAACGCCAGCTCTCCTCAGGGTGTAATCCTGGCGTTTAAACGCCAGACTGCTGCTTGTTTCTGGTGTTCAACGCCAGATTCATACTCTGTTCTGGC
This sequence comes from Arachis stenosperma, assembly GCF_014773155.1. Classification (NCBI taxonomy): domain Eukaryota; kingdom Viridiplantae; phylum Streptophyta; class Magnoliopsida; order Fabales; family Fabaceae; genus Arachis; species Arachis stenosperma. The sequence continues at coordinate 53,104,492 of NC_080386.1, forward strand.
GTTGAACGCCAGCCAGATGCTCCTTACTGGCGTTTAAACGCCAGTAAGATCTTCCTCCAGGGTGTGCTACTTCTTCTGCTGTTTTTGATTCTATTTTTAATTTTAGTAATTGTTTTGTGACTCCACATGATCATGAACCTAATAAAACATAAAAAAAACAATAAAAATATAGATAAATAAAAAAATTGGGTTGCCTCCCAATAAGCGCTTATTTAATGTCAATAGCTTGACAGTGAGCTCTCATGGAGCCTCACAAATCAACAGAGCATTGTTGGGACCTCCCAACACCAAACTTAGAATTTGAATGTGGGGGTTCAACACCATACTTAGAGTTTAGTTGTGGCCTCCCAACACCAAACTTTGAGTTTGATTGTGGGGGCTCTGTTTGACTCTGTATTGAGAGAAGCTTTTCATACTTCCTGTTCATACCCTGGGCCGAGCTATCCGACCCGGGATGTTCTACAGGCAAAGCGACCGACCTCTTCAGGTCAGGACAACCCGACCTCTTCTCAAAGAACTCGGCCAAGTCACAGGAAAGCCCAAACAAAGGGCCCAAATAGAGGAACACGCCCCAAATCCAAAGGCGGCCCAAGCTTACAGAGAGAAGGGCGGTGGTGCACGAAATTGTGATCACTACTTTTACACAAAACAATCCCTAGTAATGGCTCCAAAGACTTGGTGCTCAATACCATGGCATAAACACAACTTCGCACAACTAACCAGCAAGTGCACTGGGTCGTCTAAGTAATAAACCTTACGTGAGTAAGGGTCGATCCCACGGAGATTGTTGCTATGAAGCAAGCTATGGTCACCTTGTAAATCTCAGTCAGGCAGACTCAAATGGGTATAGATGATGAATAAAGCATAAAGATAAAGATAGAGATACTTATGTATATCATTGGTGAGAGCTTCAGATAAGCGTATGAAGATGCCTTCCCTTCCGTCTCTCTGCTTTCCTACAGTCTTCATCCAATCCTTCTTACTCCTTTCCATGGCAAGCTTATGCAAGGGTTTCACCGTTGTCAGTGGCTACCTCCCATCCTCTCATTGGAAATGTTCAACGCACCCTGTCACGGCACGGCTATCCATCTGTCGGTTCTCAATCAGGCTGGAATAGAATCCAGTGATTCTTTTGCGTCTGTCACTAACGCCCCGCCTTCAGGAGTTTGAAGCATGTCACAGTCATTCAATCATTGAATCCTACTCAGAATACCACAGACAAGGTTAGACCTTCCGGATTCTCTTGAATGCCGCTATCAGTTCTTGCCTATACCACGAAGACTCTGATCTCACGGAATGGCTGGCTCGTTTGTCAGGCGAGCACTCGGTTGTCAGGCGATCAACCATGCATCGTGTATCAGGAATCCAAGAGATATTCACTAAGCCTCATATGCTTGTAGAACAAGAGTGGTTGTCAGTCACCTTGTTCATAGGTGAGAATGGTGATGAGTGTTATGGATCATCACCTCCATCAAGATGAAAAACAAGTGATATCTTGGACAAAGAACAAGCGGAATTGAATAGAGGAACAATAGTAATTGCATTAATACTCGAGGTACAGCAGAGCTCCACACCTTAATCTATGGTGTGTAGAAACTCCACCGTTGAAAATACATAAGAACAAGGTCTAGGCATGGCCGTGAGGCCAGCCTCCCAGTGATCTAAGATAGCATAAAACTCAAAGATAGCTACCAAGATGATCTAGAGATCTAAAGTGATCAAAAGACGATAATACAATAGTAAAAGGTCCTATATATAGAAAACTAGTAGCCTAGGGTGTACAGAGATGAGTAAATGACATAGAAATCCACTTCCGGGCCCACTTGGTGTGTGCTTGGGCTGAGCAATGAAGCATTTTCGTGTAGAGACTCCTCTTGGAGTTAAACGCCAGCTTTTATGCCAGTTTGGGCGTTTAACTCCCATTTAGGTGCCAGTTCCGGCGTTTAACGCTGGAATTTCTTGAGGTTACTTTGAACGCCGGTTTGGGCCATCAAATCTTGGGCAAAGTATGGACTATCATATATTGCTGGAAAGCCCAGGATGTCTACTTTCCAACGCCGTTGAGAGCGCGCCAATTGGGCTTCTGTAGCTCCAGAAAATCCACTTCCAGTGCAGGGAGGTCAGAATCCAACAGCATCTGCAGTCCTTTTGAGTCTCTGGATCAGATTTTTGCTCAGATCCCTCAATTTCAGCCAGAAAATACCTGAAATCACAAAAAAACACACAAACTCATAGTAAAGTCCAAAAAAGTGAATTTTGATTAAAAACTAATAAAAATATACTAAAAACTAACTAGATCACACTAAAAACATACTAAAAACAATGCCAAAAAGCGTACAAATTATCCGCTCATCACAACACCAAACTTAAATTGTTGCTTGTCCCCAAGCAACTGAAGATCAAATAGGATAAAATGAAGAGAATATGCAATGAAATCCAAAAACATCTATGAAGATCAGTATTAATTACATGAGCGGGGCTTTTAGCTTTTTGCCTCTGAATAGTTTTGGCATCTCACTTTATCCTTTGGAACTCAGAATGATTGGCTTCTTTAGGAACTTAGAATCCAGATAGTGTTATTGATTCTCCTAGTTAAGTATGATGATTCTTGAACACAGCTACTTATTGAGTCTTGGCTGTGGCCCAAAGCACTCTGTCTTCCAGTATTACCACCGGATACATACATGCCACAGACACATAATTGGGTGAACCTTTTCAGATTGTGACTCAGCTTTGCTAAAGTCCCCAATTAGAGGTGTCCAGGGTTCTTAAGCACACTCTTATTGCCTTAGATCACAACTTAATTTCTTTCTTTTTCTTTCTCTCTTTTTTTTTCGGTTTTTTTTTTCGGTTTCTTTTTTTTTTTTGTATTCACTGCTTTTTTTCTTGCTTCAAGAATCATTTTTATGATTTTTCAGATCCTCAGTAACATGTCTCCTTTTTCATCATTCTTTCAAGAGCCAATATTCATGAACCACAAATTCAAAAGACATATGCACTGTTCACGCATACATTCAGAGAACAAAGGTGTTGCCACCACATCAAGATAATTAACTGTTATAAATTCAAAATTCATGCAATTCTTTCTTTTTCAATTAAGAACATTTGTTTAAGAAAGGTGATGGATTCATAGGACACTCATAACTTTAAGGCATAGACACTAATGATCATAAGACACAAACATAGATAAACATAAGCACTAAAATTCGAAAAAACAGAAAATTAAAGAACAAGGAGATTAAAGAACGGGTCCACCTTAGTGATGGCGGCTTGTTCTTCTTCTTGAAGGTCTTATGGAGTGCTTGAGCTCCTCATGTCTCTTCCTTGTCTTTGTTGCTCCTCTCTCATGATTCTTTGATCTTCTCTAATTTCATGGAGGAGAATGGAATGCTCTTGGTGCTCCACCCTTAGTTGTCCCATGTTGGAACTCATTCTCCTAGGGAGGTGTTTACTTGCTCCCAATAGTTTTGTGGAGGAAAGTGCATCCCTTGAGGTATCTCAGGGATCTCATGATGAGAGGGGTCTCTTGTTTGCTCCATCCTTTTCTTGGTGATGGGCTTGTCCTCATCAATGGGGGTGTCTCCTTCTATGTCCACTCCAACTGAATAACAGAGGTGACAAATGAGATGAGGAAAGGCTAGTCTTGCCAAGGTGGAGGACTTGTCCTCCACTTTGTAGAGTTCTTGGGCTATGACCTCATGAACTTCCACTTCTTCTCCAATCATGATGCTATGAATCATGATGGCCCGGTCTAGAGTAACTTCGGACCGGTTGCTAGTGGGAATGATTGAGCGTGGATGAACTCCAACCATCCTCTAGCCACGGGTTTGAGGTCATGCCTTCTCAATTGAACCGGCTTGCCTCTTGAATCTCTTCCATTGTGCGCCCTCTTCACATATGACTGTGAGGACTTGGTCCAACCTTTGATCAAAGTTGACCCTTCTAGTGTAAGGATGTTCATCTCCTTGCATCATGGGCAAGTTGAATGCTAACCTTACATTTTCCGGACTAAAATCCAAGTATTTCCCCCGAACCATAGTAAGATAATTCTTTGGATCCGGGTTCACACTTTGATCATGGTTCTTGGTGATCCATGCATTGGCATAGAACTCTTGAACCATCAAGATTCCGACTTGTTGAATGGGGTTGGTAAGCACTTCCCAACCTCTTCTTCGGATCTCATGGCGGATCTCCGGATATTCACCCTTTTTGAGTGAAAAGGGGACCTCGGGGATCACCTTCTTCAAGGCCACAACATCATAGAAGTGGTCTTGATGCACCCTTGAGATGAATCTATCCATCTCCCATGACTCGGAGGTGGAAGCTTTTGCCTTCCCTTTCCTCTTTCTAGAGGTTTCTCCGGCCTTGGATGCCATAAATGGTTATGAAAAAACGAAAAAGCAACGCTTTTACCACACCAAACTTAAAAGGTTTGCTCGTCCTCGAGCAAAAGAAGAAAGAAGAGAGTAGAAGAAGAACAAATGAGGAAGAAGGAGATGGCTTTATGTTTTCGGCCAAGGAGGGGGGAAGTGGTGTTTAGGTTGTGTGAAAATGAAGGATTGAAGAAGGGTATTTATAGGAGAGAGGGGAGTTGGGGTTCGGCCATTATGGGTGGGTTTGGGAGGGAAAGTGGTTTGAATTTGAAGGGTGAGGTTGGTGGGCTTTTATGAAGGATGGATGTGAGTGGTGAAGAGAAAGATGGGATTTGATAGGTGAAGGGGTTTTGGGGAAGAGGTATTGAGGTGATTGGTGAATGGGGGGAGAAGAGAGAGAGTGGTGGTGGGGTTGGTGGGGATCCTGTGGGGTCCACAGATCCTGTGGTGTCAAGGAAAAGTCATCCCTGCACCAAATGTTGCTCAAAATCACGTTTTGAGCCATTTCTGGCGTTAAACACCGGGCTGATGCCCATTCCTGGCGTTTAACGCCAGGTTCTTGCCCTTTTCTGGCGTTTAACGCCAGTCTGGTGCCCCTTTCTGGCGTTAAACGCCCAGAATGGTGCCAGACTGGGCGTTAAACGCCCAACTGCTAGGTTTACTGGCGTTTGAACGCCAGCAACATCTTCCTCCAGGGTGTGCTGTTTTTCTTTCTGTTTTTCATTTTGTTTTTGCTTTTTCAATGGATTTTGTGACTTCTTATGATCATCAAGCTACAAAAAACATAAAATAACAAAAGGAACTATATAAAATATAATCATTGGGTTGCCTCCCAACAAGCGCTTCTTTAATGTCAGTAGCTTGACAGAGGGCTCTCATGGAGCCTTACAGATACTCAGAGCAATGTTGGAACCTCCCAACACCAAACTTAGAGTTTGAATGTGGGGGTTCAACACCAAACTTAAAGTTTGGTTGTGGCCTCCTAACTCCAAACTTAGAGTTTAACTGTGGGGGCTCTGTTTGTCTCTGATTTGAGAGAAGCTCTTCATGCTTCTTCTCCATGGTGACAGAGGGATATCCTTGAGCCTTAAACACATAGGATTCTTCATTCACTTGAATGATCAGTTCACCTCCATCAACATCAATCACAGCCTTTGCTGTGGCTAGGAAGGGTCTGCCAAGGATGATGGATTCATCCATGCACTTCCCAGTCTCTAGGACTATAAAATCAGTAGGGATGTAATGGTCTTCAACTTTCACCAAAACATTCTCTACAAGTCCATGAGCTTGTTTTCTTGAGTTGTCTGCCATCTCTAGTGAGATTCTTGCAGCTTGTACCTCAAAGATCCCTAGCTTCTCTATTACAGAGAGAGGCATGAGGTTTACACTTGACCCTAAGTCACACAGAGCCTTCTTGAAGGTCATGGTGCCTATGGTACAAGGTATTGAAAACTTCCCAGGATCTTGTTTCTTTTGAGGTAATTTCTGCCTAGACAAGTCATCCAGTTCTTTGGTGAGCAAAGGAGGTTCATCCTCCCAAGTCTCATTTCCAAATAACTTGTCATTTAGCTTCATGATTGCTCCAAGGTATTTAGCAACTTGCTCTTCAGTGACATACTCATCCTCTTCAGAGGAAGAATACTCATCAGAGCTCATGAAAGGCAGAAGTAAGTCTAATGGAATCTCTATGGTCTCATTTTGAGCCTCAGATTCCCATGGTTCCTCATTGGGGAACTCATTGGAGGTTGGTGCACGCCCATTGAGGCCTTCCTCAGTGGCGTTCACTTCCTCCCCTTCCTCTCCAAATTCGGCCATGTTGATGGCCTTGCACTCTCCTTTTGGATTTTCTTCTGTATTACTTGGGATAGTACTAGGAGGGAGTTCAGTAACTTTCTTGCTCAGCTGTCCCACTTGTCCTTCCAAATTCCTAATGGAGGACCTTGTTTCAGTCATGAAACTTTGAGTGGTTTTGATTAGATCAGAGACCATGGTTGCTAAGTCAGAGGGGTTCTGCTTAGAATTCTCTGTCTGTTGCTGAGAAGAAGATGGAAAAGGCTTGCCATTGCTAAACCTGTTTCTTCCACCATTATTGTTGTTGAAACCTTGTTGAGGTCTCTCTTGATTCTTCCATGAGAAATTTGGGTGATTTCTCCATGAAGAATTATAGGTGTTTCCATAGGGTTCTCCTAGGTAGTTCACCTCTTCCATTGAAGGGTTCTCAGGATCATAAGCTTCTTCCTCAGATGAAGCCTCCTTAGTACTGCTTGGTGCATTTTGCATTCCAGACAGACTTTGAGAAATCAAATTGACTTGTTGAGTCAATATCTTGTTCTGAGCCAAAATGGCATTCAGAGTATCAATCTCAAGAACTCCTTTCTTCTGACTTGTCCCATTGTTCACAGGATTTCTTTCAGAAGTGTACATGAATTGGTTATTTGCAACCATTTCAATGAGCTCTTGAGCCTCTGTAGGCATCTTCTTCAGATGAAGAGATCCTCCAGCAGAGCTATCCAAAGACATCTTGGATAGTTCAGAGAGACCATCATAGAAAATACCTATGATGCTCCATTCAGAAAGCATGTCTGAGGGACATTTTCTGATTAATTGTTTGTATCTTTCCCAAGCTTCATAGAGGGATTCTCCATCCTTCTGTCTGAAGGTTTGGACTTCCACTCTAAGCTTACTCCATTTTTTAGGTGGAAAGAACTTTGCCAAGAAGGCATTGACTAGCTTTTCCCAAGAGTCCAGGCTCTCTTTAGGTTGTGAGTCCAACCATATTCTAGCTCTGTCTCTTACAGCAAAAGGGAATAGCATCAGTCTGTAGACCTCAGGGTCAACCCCATTAGTCTTGACTGTGTCACAGATTTGCAAGAATTCAGCTAAAAACTGATGAGGATCTTCCATTGGAAGTCCATGGAACTTGCAATTATGTTGCAGTAGAGAAACCAACTGAGGCTTAAGCTCAAAGTTGTTTGCTCCAATGGCAGGGATAGAGATGCTTCTCCCATAGAAGTCGGGAGTAGGTGCAGTAAAGTCACCCAGCACCTTCCTTGCATTGTTGGCATTGTTGTTATTTTCGGCTGCCATGTCTTCTTCTTCTTTGAAGAATTCGGTTAGGTTCTCTACAGAGAGTTGTGCCTTAGCTTCTCTTAGCTTTCGCTTCAAGGTCCTTTCAGGTTCAGGGTCAGCTTCAACAATAATGCCTTTGTCTTTGTTCCTGCTCCTATGAAAGAGAAGAGAACAAGAAAATGTGGAATCCTCTATGTCACAGTATAGAGATTCCTTGAGGTGTCAGAGGTAAAGAAAAATAGAAGAAGGAGGTAGAAGAATTCGAACTTGATTAGATAGAGTTCGAATTGTGCATTAAGAAGGAGTAGTACTCCGTAAATAGAAGGATGTGAGAAGGAGGGAAGAGAATTTTCGAAAATTCAATTAAAAAGATTTTGAAAACATTTTGAAAAATTGATTGATAATTTTCGAAAATTTAAAGTGAAAAAGAAATCAAGTGATTTTTGAAAAAGATTTTGAAATTAGAAGTTAAAAAGATTTGATTGAAAACTTATTTTGAAAAAGATGTGATTGAGAAGATATGATTTGAAAACAATTTTAAAAAGATTTGATTTGAAAACAATTTTAAAAAGATTTGATTTTAAAAATTAATGACTTGCCTAACAAGAAAAGATATGATTTGAAACATTAAACCTTTCTCAACAGAAAAGGCAACAATCTTGAGATGTTCAATCAAATCATTAATTGTTAGTAAGTATCTTTGAAAAAGGAAAGAAATTGATTTTGAAAACATTTGATTGAAAAGATATGATTTGAAAAAGATTTGATTTTGAAAAACTTTGAAAACTTGAAAAAAAATTGATTTTGAAAACAAAATCTTCCCCCTTTGCCATCCTGGCGTTAAACGCCCAGAATGGTATCCATTCTGGCGTTTAACGCCCAAAATGCACCCTTTTTGGGCGTTAAACGCCCAACCAGGTACCCTGGCTGGCGTTTAAACGCCAGTCTGTCCTTCTTCACTGGGTGTTTTGAACGCCCAGCTTTTTCTGTATAATTCCTCTGCAGTATGTTCTGAATCTTCAATTCTTTGTATTATTGACTTGAAAAGACACAAATTAAAAATATTTTTGGATTTTTAATAATCAAAATGCAACAAGAATCAAATAACAATGCATGCAAGACACCAAACTTAGCAGTTTGTATACTACTGACACTATATGAGACACATAAACACTCAAGTCAAAAGAATTCAAAGATCAGAGCAAGAAATCATCAAGAATTACTTGAAGATCCTTAAGACACATGAATGAATGTATGCAATTGACACCAAACTTAAGATGAGACACTAGACTCAAGCAAGAAACATCAAATATTTTTGGTTTTTATGTTTTTGTGAATTTTTTTGTGATTTTTGAAAATTAAGTGGAAAAAGATATCAAAATTCTTAATGAGGATTCCAGGAATCAGTGCAATGCTAGTCTAAGACTCCGGTCCAGGAATTAGACATGGCTTCACAGCCAGCCAAGCTTTCAAAGAAAGCTTCGGTCCAAAACACTAGACATGGCCAAAGGCCAGCCAAGCCTTAGCAGATCACTGCTCCAAAAGCAAGATTGATAAAAAATCAACAAGCTTCTGTGATGATAAGTTGAAACCTCGGTCCAATGAGATTAGACATGGCTTCTCAGCCAGCCAGATTTCAACAAATCATCATGTAACTCTAGAATTCATCTTCAAGAATTTCGAAAAAAAATAAATACCTAATCTAAGCAACAAGATGAACCGTCAGTTGTCCATACACAAACAATCCCCGGCAACGGCGCCAAAAACTTGGTGCACGAAATTGTGATCACTACTTTTACACAAAACAATCCCTAGTAATGGCTCCAAAGACTTGGTGCTCAATACCATGGCATAAACACAACTTCGCACAACTAACCAGCAAATGCACTGAGTCGTCCAAGTAATAAACCTTACGCGAGTAAGGGTCGATCCCACGGAGATTGTTGCTATGAAGCAAGCTATGGTCACCTTGTAAATCTCAGTTAGGCAGACTCAAATGGGTATAGATGATGAATAAAGCATAAAGATAAAGATAGAGATACTTATGTATATCATTGGTGAGAGCTTCAGATAAGCGAATGAAGATGCCTTCCCTTCCGTCTCTCTGCTTTCCTACAGTCTTCATCCAATCCTTCTTACTCCTTTCCATGGCAAGCTTATGCAAGGGTTTCACCGTTGTCAGTGGCTACCTCCCATCCTCTCATTGGAAATGTTCAACGCACCCTGTCACGGCACGGCTATCCATCTGTCGGTTCTCAATCAGGCCGGAATAGAATCCAGTGATTCTTTTGCGTCTGTCACTAACGCCCCGCCTTCAGGAGTTTGAAGCACGTCACAGTCATTCAATCATGAATCCTACTCAGAATACCACAGACAAGGTTAGACCTTCCGGATTCTCTTGAATGCCGCCATCAGTTCTTGCCTATACCACGAAGACTCTGATCTCACGGAATGGCTGGCTCGTTTGTCAGGCGAGCACTCGGTTGTCAGGCGATCAACCATGCATCGTGTATCAGGAATCCAAGAGATATTCACTAAGCCTCATATGCTTGTAGAACAAGAGTGGTTGTCAGTCACCTTGTTCATAGGTGAGAATGGTGATGAGTGTCATGGATCATCACCTCCATCAAGATGAAAAACAAGTGATATCTTGGACAAAGAACAAGCGGAATTGAATAGAGGAACAATAGTAATTGCATTAATACTCGAGGTACAGCAGAGCTCCACACCTTAATCTATGGTGTGTAGAAACTCCACCGTTGAAAATACATAAGAACAAGGTCTAGGCATGGCCGTGAGGCCAGCCTCCCAGTGATCTAAGATAGCATAAAACTCAAAGATAGCTACCAAGATGATCTAGAGATCTAAAGTGATCAAAAGATGATAATACAATAGTAAAAGGTCCTATATATAGAAAACTAGTAGCCTAGGGTGTACAGAGATGAGTAAATGACATAGAAATCCACTTCCGGGCCCACTTGGTGTGTGCTTGGGCTGAGCAATGAAGCATTTTCGTGTAGAGACTCCTCTTGGAGTTAAACGCCAGCTTTTATGCCAGTTTGGGCGTTTAACTCCCATTTAGGTGCCAGTTCCGGCGTTTAACGCTGGAATTTCTTGAGGTGACTTTGAACGCCGGTTTGGGCCATCAAATCTTGGGCAAAGTATGGACTATCATATATTGCTGGAAAGCCCAGGATGTCTACTTTCCAACGCCGTTGAGAGCGCGCCAATTGGGCTTCTGTAGCTCCAGAAAATTCACTTCGAGTGCAGGGAGGTCAGAATCCAACAGCATCTGCAGTCCTTTTGAGTCTCTGGATCAGATTTTTGCTCAGATCCCTCAATTTCAGCCAGAAAATACCTGAAATCACAGAAAAACACACAAACTCATAGTAAAGTCCAGAAAAGTGAATTTTGATTAAAAACTAATAAAAATATACTAAAACCTAACTAGATCACACTAAAAACATACTAAAAACATTGCCAAAAAGCGTACAAATTATCCGCTCATCAGGCGGTTCCCTTAAAGATAAGATAAAGATAAGATAAATAACTTATCTTATCCACAGAAGGCCACATCTCACCATTATAAATACACTGGAGCACCCAGGTATAACTCATACTCTGATTCTACTCAATACCTGCTTAATACCCTTGCTAACTTAAGCATCGGAGTCTCTTGCAGGTACCCCCCACCCTCCTGGGATGAAGGATCAGCACCACCACCAAGTCCAACAAGTCGGACACACCAGCTCCGGCCGATACCCACCAGCCGGACACGTCGGTTCCGACCAACACAGACGATCTCATCCAAGATCGACCTACAGTTTCAGGTAACCCTCGGAACATTGGCGCCGTTGCCGGGGATCCTGGAAGTCATCCCATTGACATGGCAGATGACCATGACAACGACCACGATTCAGGTTTGGAAGACAGAACGCCGCATAAAAATGCGGACACAATACTCAAAGATACTCCAGAAACCAATGGAGACAAAAATTCATCAAATCCAGGAGTAATAGAAGCACTTCAAAATCGATTGGAACAACTCGAGAAAGAAGCCCAACATCGACGTGAAAAGGAAGAAGATCTACGCCGGGAGATAAGGCAGCGCAGAGAACTAGAAGATAAGCTTGTAAAACTCGAAGCCGATCTTAAAACTAAAGCTACTCGATCATCCGCAGAAGATAGCTCTCAGAAAGATCAAGATCCATTCACCAGAGAAATTATGAAGACCAAAATTCCAAAAGATTTCAAGCTTCCGGATATGACTCTATATGACGGCACCTCGGACCCCAACCATCATCTCAGTAACTTCAGAAGTAGAATGTACCTCACAGATGCCTCAGATGCAGTTCACTGCAAAGCCTTTCCAACAACTCTCACCAAGACAGCCATTAAATGGTTTGACAACCTACCTCCAAAATCCATCTCGAGTTTCGACGATCTGGCCAAGAAGTTCCTGGCCCGATTCTCCATACAAAAGGACAAAGCCAAACACGCACCTAGCCTACTAGGGATCAAGCAAGGAGATCGGGAGAGCCTTCGCAACTACATGGAAAGATTCAACAAAACATGCATGGACATACAAAGTCTACCAACAGAGGCTGCCATTATGGGCCTTATAAATGGCCTACGAGAAGGACCATTTAGCCAATCTATATCAAAGGGATACCCTACATCCTTAGACGAAGTACAAGAACGGGCACAAAAATACATCAACATGGAGGAAAATTCTCGACTTGGCGAAACCTCAAGGTTCGGTTCTGCTTACCGAGATAAAGAATCCAAGAAAAAGGAAGATCGCTCTGGAGAAAAAATAAAAAATATCATAACTATACTCCTCTTAGGGTATCCTTGGTAGATGTTTACAAAGAAGTCTGCTATACAGAGAAAATCCCTCCAGCTCGGCCACTTAAAGGCAAAAGAGGAGGAGGAAATCGGAATGAATACTATGAGTATCACCGACTTCGAGGGCATTCCACCAACGATTGTTTCGACATGAAAAATGTCATAGAAAAACTAGTAAGAGAAGGAAAGCTAGATCGGTTTTTGGCCAATCGGGATGACGAACCAAGAAAAAGAAGAAGGGATGAGGATGTTGGACGATCTGAACGATCACCTCGCACACCGGAAAGACACGTTCACGTAATACACGGCGGATTTGCCGGAGGAGGAATCTCCAAATCATCCCGAAAGCGACACCTCAAAGAAGTATACCACGTCGAAGGAAAAAAGGAAGCCTAAGACATCCCAGCAATCACGTTTACCAAGGATGACGCATCCGGAATCATCTCGGGACACAACGACCCCATGGTCATTACGATCATACTGGCAAACGCCAACCTTCACCGTACATTAATTGATCAGGGAAGCTCTGCCGACATCTTATTCAAAACTGCCTTCGACAAACTCGGTCTAGACGAAAAAGAGCTAAGAGCATACCCGAACAGCCTGTTCGGACTAGGAGATGCCCCAGTTCAACCGCTGCGATACGTATCGCTACATACAACCTTCGGAAAGGGGAACCAATCCAGCACACTCAAGATAGACTACATCGTGGTCGACGTAAGCTCAGCCTACAATGCCTTAATAGGTCGGACAACGTTAAATCAACTCGGCGCAATAGTTTCAACCCCACATCTATGTATGAAATTCCCAACTGCGGAAGGGATAGCTACGATAAAGGCAGATCAAAAGATGGCGCGTCGCTGTTATAATGAAAGCCTAAACCTCCGAGGTGAAGGAGGAGAGTTCCACACAATCGAGCTCGGTGGAGTTCAGAGGCGAGAAGAATTCCGACCACAACCCGAAGGAGAAGTAGAAAGAATCCAGATCGGAGACACCTCGGATAAAACAACTAATATTGGCACGATCCTGAAAGGAGACATAAAGGAATCACTAATACGGTTCCTACGAGATAATGTTGATCTCTTCGCATGGAAAGTTGCCGACATGCTAGGTATTGATCCCGAACTAATGAACCACAAATTGGCAGTCTATCCGGGATCCCGGCCGGTACAACAAAGACGAAGAAAACTTGGACCAGAACGAGCTCAGGCTGTAGAAGAACAAGTACAAGCGCTACTTGAGGCCGGGTTCATAAGGGAAGTCAAATATCCACTATGGCTAGCAAGCGTCGTCTTGGTGAAAAAGTCAAATGGGAAGTGGCAAATATGCACCGACTACACCGACCTCAACAAAGCCTGCCCAAAAGACCCCTACCCACTCCCAAGCATCGACGCTCTAGTGGATGCTTCATCAGGATATAAGTATCTCTCATTCATGGACGCATATTCAGGGTACAACCTGATGACAGGTCATCTTAGCCTAGTATCACTAGCCTTTTTCTTTTGTTTTCAATTGAATTATGTACTTTCTTGAGCTCTAAGCAAGCCAATTTGGGTAGATTTTCATGCTTCCTTTGATTGAATCAACCATAGATGAATTAATGCAAATTCATGAGGTTTTATGCTATAATTGTTGCATATTAGGATAGATTGAATATCTCATGATTTTAAGCATAGCTTTGATGTGTTTGGTTGATTAATGATAGGTGAAGAAAGCTTGGAGAAAAGTGGAAGAAAGAAGGAACGGCTAGAAGCAAAGAGGAGACAATGAAACAAGTGAATTTGAACCAGGAAACATAAAGTTGGAGTTGAAGTTAGCCCTCAAACTTTGGCACAAACTTTTGGTGCAAAGTTAGCCTCAAAGTTAGCCCCCTAACTTGAAGGCTAACTTGAGAAGTTGAATTTTCTTCCCTGGGCCACTCAAAGTTTGCGCCAACGTTAGCCCCCAAACTTGGAGGCTAACGTTGGCATGACAATTCCCACTAAGCTAGAATTGTCATGCCAACGTTAGCCTCCAAGTTTGGGGGCTAACGTTGGCGCAAACTTTGAGTGGCCCAGGGAAGAAAATTCAACTTCTCAAGTTAGCCTTCAAGTTAGGGGGCTAACTTTGAGGCTAACTTTGCACCAAAAGTTTGTGCCAAAGTTCGAGGGCTAACTTCAACTCCAACTTTATGTTTCCTGGTTCAAATTCACTTGTTTCATTGTCTCCTCTTTGCTTCTAGCCGTTCCTTCTTTCTTCCACTTTTCTCCAAGCTTTCTTCACCTATCATTAATCAACCAAACACATCAAAGCTATGCTTAAAATCATGAGATATTCAATCTATCCTAATATGCAACAATTATAGCATAAAACCTCATGAATTTGCATTAATTCATCTATGGTTGATTCAATCAAAGGAAGCATGAAAATCTACCCAAATTGGCTTGCTTAGAGCTCAAGAAAGTACATAATTCAATTGAAAATAAAAGAAAAAGGCTAGTGATACTAGGCTAAGATGACCTGTCATCACAACCAAATCCCCATGTATCAAACAAATCAAGAAAAAACCTCGTTCCTAACACCGAAAGCAAACTACTGTTACATCGTGATGCCTTTTGGTCTCAAGAACGCAGGAGCTACTTATCAAAGGCTAATGAATAAAGTTTTCTCAGATCACATCGGAAAAATCATGGAAGTTTATGTAGACGATATGTTGATAAAGACACAAAGTGAAGATACATTGTTATCCGACCTGATTCAAGTGTTTTACACTATCAGAAAACACAACATGCGGCTCAATCCCGCAAAATGCACCTTCGCAGTAGAAGCCGGCAAATTCTTGGGCTTCATGCTCACACAAAGGGGGATTGAAGCAAATCCAGACAAGTGTCGAGCCATACTCAACATGAAGAGCCCAACCTGTATCAAAGAAGTACAACAACTCAACGGGAGGTTGGCCGCTCTATCCTGATTCTTAGCAGGAGCTGCGATAAGATCTCTTCCCTTCTATGCTACTTTAAGAAAGGAAAAACAGTTCGAATGGACGACAGAATGTGAGCAAGCCTTCCTAGACTTCAAGGAGTTCTTAGGACGGCCACCTATCCTATCTCGGCCACGAGAAGGAGAACCGCTCATATTATATCTCGCAGTAGGGAGCCGGGCAATAGCCTCAGCACTAGTCAGAGAAGACGAACATGGGCAAAAACCCGTATACTTCATTAGCAAAGCACTACAGGGATCCGAGCTGAACTACCAGAAAATAGAAAAGTTTGCCTACGCTCTGATCCTCACATCCCGGCGGCTTCACCCATATTTCCAAGCGCATACCATTAAAGTTCGAACCAACCAACCCATAAAAGGGATATTGCAGAAAATAGATCTAGCACGAAGAATCCTACAATGGGCAATCGAGTTGTCCGAATTCGACCTCCAATACGAGGCACGTATAGCAATCAAATCGCAACACCTGGCCGACTTCATCGCAGAATTTACAGATATCCCGGAAATCCCCATAGAATGGAACATATACGTAGACGGATCCTCGAATAAAACAGGAAGCGGTGCGGGTGTGATAATTGAAAGCAACCAAGGAACTCAACTTGAGCTCTCCCTTAAATTCGGATTCCCGGCCTCAAACAACCAGGCAGAATACGAAGCACTATTAGCTGGTCTGAAGCTGGCTAGGGAGGTTGGAGCTCGAAAACTCAACATCTACAGTGACTCACAAGTCATCACCTCACAAATAACAGGAAGCTACCAAGCCAAAGATCCAACCATGAAAAAATATTTGGATAAAACCAAAGAACAGCTCGGACAACTCGGTGAATATAGGATCCACCACATATCTCGTGAGCAAAATGCCCGAGCTAACGCCCTTTCAAAATTAGCCAGCACCAAACCAGGGGGCAACAACAGAAGCCTCATCCAGGAGGTATTACAGAACCCGTCAATAGCGGAAGAAGAAAGAATCCTAGCCATAATAGGTCGGGATCAAGGATGGATGACCCCCATAATAACTACCTCAAAACAGAAGAACTCCCTACAGATGAAAAGGAGGCAAAGAGGCTGAAAAGGGAGGCACAATACTACACTATCATAAACAACACGCTGTACAAAAGAGGGATATCAACACCTTTACTAAAATGCATACCTACTTCCAACACAAAGGAAGTCTTGGAGGAAGTACACAGTGGCATTTGTGGTAATCATCTCGGAGCGCAAGCTCCCACCAAAAAGATACTCCGGGCGGGATTCTATTGGCCAACTCTACAAAAGGAGGCTACAGAATTTGTAAGGACATGCCCACCATGCCAGAAGCATGCCAACTTTCACATTGCCCCACCAGAAAATCTCATCAGCGTGACCTCACCCTGGCCATTTGCGAAATGGGGACTCGACCTTCTCGGACCCTTCCCACAGGGATCGGGACAAGTAAAATTCCTCATAGTAAGAGTAGACTATTTTACAAAATGGATCGAGGCAGAACCCCTGGCCAACGCCACCGCTCAAAGAAGTCGAAAATTCCTATATAGGAACATTATTACGAGGTTCGGGGTACCATACTCCATCACCACGGACAACGGTACCCAATTTACAGAGGCAGGCTTCAGAAAATTGGTGGCCGACTTGAACATAAAACACCAGTTCACCTCCGTCGAACATCCCCAAGCCAATGGACAAGCCGAAGCGGCCAACAAAGTCATATTGGCCGGACTAAAGCGGAGGCTACAAGAAGCAAAAGGAGCTTGGGCCGAGGAACTCCCACAAGTCCTATGGGCGTATCGAACAACCCCCCATTCTACTACAAACGAATCACCATTCCGACTGGCATACGGAGCGGAGGCAATGATTCCAATAGAAATCGAAGAAGGATCTCCCCGAGTAGTCCACTACAATGAACGAGCAAACTCTCAACTTCAGAGAGAAGAGCTCGACTTGTTACCCGAAATCCAAGAAAGAGCTCGAATCAGGGAAGAAGCTCTAAAACGACGAATGGCTTCCAGATATAATCTAAAGGTAGTGCCGAGAAGTTTTGCAGAGAATGATCTCATCCTAATCAGAAATGACATTGGAACAGCTCGACCCGGAGTAGGAAAGCTGGCAGCAAACTGGAAAGGACCCTACCGAGTCATTGAAGTACTGGGGAAGGGCTACTACAGACTGTCCGAGCTTGATGGACGAGAGCTTCATCGACCATGGCACGCCTGCAACCTAAGAAGGTACTACAGTTAGAAAAGGTAAAGGATCTCACTAAATGGATGCGCTCTTTTTCCTGAAAAGGTTTTTTAATGAGGCACCATGTAGAGATCTAGATCATACCCGACTTAAAGGGACAAGGAAATTCCCACATGTATATATTTGCATTTTTTCTTTGAATAAAGTTTATTTAGATATTCTACAAGATTCCAAGACGCATTAATTTGAAGTATTCATCGTCCGATTATAAAGCAACAGGTCGGCAGAAAGTGAAAAAGAAATTCACTGCGCGACCACGATAAAGACAATCGTCTGATAAAGGTGAAAATGCGATTCACCCAAAGGACGATCTAAAGACGCCAACCATTTTCTACAAATCAGCAATAATGAACACAGAATAATGTAAGAAGTTATCGAAAGCAATCCAAAAAAAGAACCTGACAAGGTCTTACGGATAGCTAATATAATAACTTAAAGACTGGCCGACGTTTAGAAGTTGGACCAAGTCAACCCAAGTTATAAGTAAACCCTGGAAAGAGGTCTGGCCAACCCTATTAAAGAGGATTACTTTAACTTAGAAGGGCCTGACATAACAAAGTCAGCCCAAAACTAAAAAGTTATACAAGTAGTCCCTGAAAGAGATCTGACAAAGATCCAAGAAAGAGGACTACGAAAAATAACTTAAAGGAGACCGACATAACCAAGTCGGACTCCTATCACTAAAAAAGTTATACAAGTAGTCCCTGAAAGAGATCTGACAAAGATCTAAGAAAGAGGACTACGAAAAATAACTTAAAGGAGACCGATATAACCAAATCGGACTCCTACCACTAAAAAGTTATCAAAGTAATCCCTGGAAGAGACCTGACAAAGGTCCAAAAAAGAGGATTACAGAAATAACTTAAAGGGGGACCAACGCAAAAGAACCACCAAGAAACAAGTTGGACCCGTAAGTCACAAACCTCAAAGGATCCAAGCTACAAATAATAAAACAAAGCAATCCGAAGAGATCGAAATACAAGATTTCAAACATCAGTAAAAAACTGAAATGGTGCCAAGTCAAAAAAACTACCTCTGTTACTCCACAAAAATTATAAGGCCCGGAAGGCCACCAAAACCTACCGTGAAGGGAAAGCGAGCTACTTTTTGTTTTTCAAAATAAAAAGTTGCTAAACAAGCAACTAGGAAATGTCAATGAAAAGTTTTAAAAGCTCACAAGCCAGGCCAACTATACATCCAGAAAGAGATCAGCAAACATCTGGAGCCTTCTTGGCAGCGTCAGGACAAGGGGAAGGAGGACGAGTCTGAAGGGGCACGGCATCTACGGTTCCATCATCCCGGTTCAGAGTCTGGCAATCCAGATCAGATGTAACGGGAGGAACAGAGGAAGTCGACACCTTAAGAGAAGGCACTGGGGGAGGATCAGCCTCATCATCATCCTGGTCATCAAGGACAATCTTACCATCCCTCACGACATTGTCCAGGCTGATGAGAGTCAAGTCGGCATTAGGAGCAACAACCCAGAACTGCTCCATCAGGTTCTCGGAGGCAGCAGTTACGCTACCCACAAGGTGACCTTGAAGCTCACCATAATTAACCCGAGCTGTTTCCAAATCTTCCCGAAAATGCATCAATTCCCTATAAGCCGAGACATAGCTATCCTTATGTTTCAATGCCATGTCTTCGGCCAGCTTCAAAGAAGCAGCAAGGGCAATAGAGCTGGCCTTCTCACCCTCCAGCTCTTTCTCCACCTTCGCCAACTTCACCTCCAACTCCTCCTTCAGACCCTTGATTCGATCAAATTCCGACTTGGCCTCTTCCATAAAGAATTTTGTGGCATGAATCGGAATCCCCTGAATTGTTCGGAATATAGCGGCACCCATATGAGCTATCTTCACACTACTTTTAGTGATAAAATCCAGATGCTGAAGAAGAGAAACATCGTCCATAGAAAGCCCACCATAGGGGGCAATTTGCTGGTCGACAAACTCGATAGCATCAAAATCTGGGGCATCCAGGTTAAAGGGCTCGGATGACTTTTGCTTCTTACAAGGAGGGGCACCAGGATCTGCAGCAGAAGATTACGGAGGATCGACCAAGTGAACCCGAGGAATAGGAATTGCTTTCCTCGGCCCGGGAGAACTAGGTACAGGAGGTTTAACTGGAACCTGGGAAGATCCCTCTCCGGCCGCCTTGGCCGAAATGTTTAAAGCAGCAGTTGCCTTCTTCGCCTTCTTGAAGGCCTTCATAGAGTCATTATTTTTCGACATCTTTGAAGAACACAAAATCAACCACAAAAGACAAATTACAACATAGAAGAAGAAAAAAGCTCGGAAAGCAAGTATAAAATAAAGCAGACAGTACCCAAAGCAGCCAGAACCAAAGATGGATCACTCAAAAATCTCTTCGTATCCAGATGGGGAGGCTTCCCCCACAAATCTTCAAGAACAACTACAAAGGCCCACTCAACCTCACTAAGCATTTCCCATGTGTAACGTGGCACTCTTACATTCTTTTGCCACTCTAGAGGAAAAGCAGGCTCGTCATTTTCATCAAGAAAAAAGGGGCGGGCCCCCTCGACAGCTCGAACTTTAAAGAAGTAGTTCTTGAAGTCCTTAAAGGACTCGTCATACATCGCAAACACTTTATGGCCCTGGGCGGACCGGAAAGAAACCCAAGAAGCCTTCTTTTTTGAAGAACCGCCAGGCTTGGCAGAAATAAACAAGTAAAGAAACAGAGTCTGGGAAGGTGTTACATCTAGTTCACGGCAGAGAAGTTGAAAAATTTTAATAAAATCCCAGGAATTGGGGTGAAGCTGGGATGGAGCTATATTACACGACCACAACAGGTCGGTTTCAAAAGTAGTAAAAGGAAAAGTAACATTCAACTGGCTGAAAAAGTATTCATAGGCATAGAAGATGGGACGCTCCCTCTCAATGGAAGTCAGAAAGCAAACCCTCTCATCAGAATCAGGAGCAACAAGCTCGTAATCCCCCTCGCAAGCATTGTCACTACAAATTCTATGACGCTTCCTCAGCTCTGTGCAAAATTCAGAATCCACAACGGAAACACACAACAAAACAAGGGAGTCCAGCCAATCGGACATCCCCTCGGGAACTCTGGAAGACATCTCTACAATGTTATTGCGAGAAGACATGAGGCCAACTAAATCCTACAAGTAAGAAAAAAAGATAGGGGTTACTACAAATATCTCGGATAGGGAGAAAACAACTCGGTCAAGACTTCTCAGATGATGAAACCACGAAAAGGAAAATCCCAAGACTCAAACCAAAGTCCTGGGGCATCCTTTGGAGGCAATAACAAAGCAAGGATTCAAGAAATTTCTACAACTTACGCCCCGGCACTCATCAGAAAGAAAACAAAGTCTCAAAGGAAACAAAGGAAACACAAAGTCACCACCTTTCTACAGCCTATCAGCAAAAAGCATTATCAAACATCAAAAATGCCAAGCAAAAAATCACCAAAGACGCAAACTTTTTCAGAACCAAGCAAAAATCATCATCAAAGGCGCAACCAGAAGCGGCGACAACATGCAAAAGCCCTAAGAAAAGATTCAAGCAATGAGAAAAGCAAAAGACTCGCACCAAAAAACGAAGAAAATCCAGAACACGCAAACAATCAGGCATGGTAAAAACAGAAAGATCCCAACTTTCTCTGAGCAAAATTCAAACTTTCTACCGACATATAAAAGAACAGAGGAAGAAAAATCGAACCTGGAGAAATAGAAGAAAAATCTCGAAAGGAGAGCCGAAGAGCAGAAGCAACAAAGCCACCCCTCGAAGCGAAAAACCGCAAAGATAGAAGGAGAAAATCTGGTAATCACCCCTCTTCCACCGAGAGCAATGACAGAACAGACATTGCAGGAAGAAGTTACGGAAGAAATAGAAAATGAGAGAGTAAAGGGAGAAGTTACGAAGAAAAGCGAAGAAGAGAATCCGTTTTTTGAGAGAAAATTCAAAATAAAAGCTAGGAGAAAACGGGGCAATTAATACCAATTAATGAAGGTAATAAACCCTTTTACGTTCCCAAAGCAAAGCGTTGATATAAAAACGCGCGCCTTTAGAGGAAAATGTTCTACATTCAAAAGTTGCTGCAAAGGAATCGACAAAATGCTTGAGTTCGACTTCACCGAAGAAGGACCGAAGTCAAGGACTCGGCCTCAAAAAGAGAAGACCGAGCTCAAGCAGGGGCACTGTTCATACCCTGGGCCGAGCTATCCGACCCGGGATGTTCTACAGGCAAAGCGACCGACCTCTTCAGGTCAGGACAACCCGACCTCTTCTCAAAGAACTCGGCCAAGTCACAGGAAAGCCCAAACAAAGGGCCCAAATAGAGGAACACGCCCCAAATCCTAAGGCGGCCCAAGCCTACAGAGAGAAGAGCGGTTTCCTTAAAGATAAGATGACCTCACTTAAACATAAGATAAAGATAAGATAACTAACTTATCTTATCCACAGAAGGCCACATCTCACCATTATAAATACACTGGAGCACCCAGGTATAACTTATACTCTGATTCTACTCAATACCTGCTTAATACCCTTGCTAACTTAAGCATTGGAGTCTCTTACAGGTACCCCCCACCCTTCTGGGACGAAGGATCAACACCACCACCAAGTCCAACAAGTCGAACACACCAGCTCCGGCCGATACCCACCAGCCGGACACGTCGGTTCCGACCAACACAGACGATCTCATCCAAGATCGACCTACAGTTTCAGGTAACCCTCGGAACACTTCCTCTCCATGGTTGCAGAGGAAGATCCTTGAGCTTTAAACACCAGGTAGTCTCCATTCAATTGAAGGATTAGCTCTCCTCTGTCAACATCAATCACAGCTCCTGCTGTGGCTAGGAAGGGTCTTCCAAGGATGATAGATTCATCCTTATCCTTCCTAGTGTCTAAGATTATGAAATCCGCAGGGATGTAAAGGTCTCTAACCTTCACTAACACATCCTCTACCATTCCATAAGCTTGTCTTATTAACTTGTCTGTCATCTCTAATGAGAATGTGGTAGCCTGTACCTCAAAGATCCCTAGTTTCTCCATTACAAAGAGTGGCATAAGATTTATGCCTGACCCCAGGTCACATAGAGCCTTCTCAAAGGTCATGGTGCCTATGGTACAGGGTATTAAGAATTTACCAGGATCTTGTTTCTTTTGAGGTAAAGTTTGCTGAACCCATGTATCTAGTTCACTAATGAGCAAGCGAGGTTCACCTTTCCAAGTCTCATTACCAAGCAACTTGGCATTCAGCTTCATGATGGCTCCTAGATATTGAGCAACTTGCTCTTCAGTTACATCTTCATCATCTTCACAGGAAGAATAGTTTTCAGAGCTCATGAATGGTAAAAGGAGGTTCAATGGAATCTCTATGGTCTCTAGGTGAGCCTCAGATTCCTTAGGTTCCTCAGTTTGGAACTCCTTTTTGTTCAGAGGATGTCCCAGGAGGTCTTCCTCACTGGGATTCACGTCCTTCTCCTCTTTTGTGCATTCGGCCATATTGACAATATCAATGGCCTTGCACTCTCTTTTTGGATTCTCTTCCGTATTGCTTGGGAGAGTACTAGGAGGAGTTTTAGTGATTTTCTTACTCAGTTGGCCCACTTGTGCCTCCAAATTTCTGATGGAGGACATTGTTTCACTCATGAAACTTAAAGTGGCCTTAGACAGATCAGAAACTATATTTGCTAAGCTAAAGGGACTCTGCTCAGAATTCTCTGTCTGTTGCTAAGAAGATGATGGAAAAGGCTTGCTATTGCTAAGCCTGTTTCTTCCACCATTATTAAAGCCTTGTTGAGGCTTTTGTTGATCATTCTATGAGAAATTTGGATGATTTCTCCATGAGAAATTATAGGTGTTCCCATAGGGTTTACCCATGTAATTCACCTCTGCCATTATAGGATTCTCAGGATCATAAGCTTCTTCTTTAGAAGATGCCGCTTTAGTACTGTTGGATGCATTTTGCCATCCATTCAGACTTTGAGAAATCATGTTGACTGGCTGAGTCAACATCTTGTTCTGAGCCAATATGGCATTTAGAGTATCAATTTCAAGAACTCCCTTCCTCTGAGGCGTCCCATTACTCACAGAATTCCTTTCAGAAGTGTACATAAATTGGTTATTTGCAACCATGTCAATGAGTTCTTGAGCTTTTGCAGGCGTTTTCCTTAGGTGAATGGATCCACATGCAAAATAGTCCAGTGACATCTTAGAGAACTCAGATAGACCATAATAGAATATATCCAAAATGGTCCACCCTGAAAGCATGTCAGAAGGACACCTTTTGGTCATCTACTTGTATCTTTCCCAAGCTTCATAGAGGGATTTATCATCTTTTTGTTTGAAGGTCTGAACATCCACTCTAAGCTTGCTCAGCTTTTGAGGAGGAAAGAACTTAACCAAGAAGGCCGTGACCAGCTTATCCCAAGAGTCCATGCTATCTTTAGGTTGTGAGTCCAACCATGTTCTAGCTCTATCTCTTACAGGAAAAGGGAAAAGCATGAGCCTGTAGACTTTAGGATCTACTTCAGTAGTCTTAACAGTCTCACAGATCTGCAAGAACTCAGTTAAAAACTGGTAGGGATCTTCTAATGGAAGTCCATGGAACTTGCAGTTCTGTTGCATTAGAGTAACTAGTTGAGGTTTTAGCTCAAAATTGTTTGCTCCAATGGCAGCGATTGAGATGCTTCTTCCATCAAACTTGGAAGTAGGTGTAGCAAAATCACCAAGCATTCTCCTTGCGCCTCCACCATTGTTATTAGATTCAGCCATATCTCTCTCTTTTTCGAGATTCTTTTTAAGGTTTTCTCTTGATTGTTGTGCGTTAGCTTCTCTAAGCTTCTTCTTCAGAGTCCTTTCAGGTTCAGGATCTACTTCAACAAGAATGTCCTTGTCCTTGCTCCTACTCATATGAAAAAGAAGAGAACAGAAAAGGAAGAGGAATCCTCTATGTCACAGTATAGAGATTCCTTTATATTAGTAAAAGAAGAAAAGAATACAAGAAGGAAAAGAGGAAAATTCGAACTCATAGAAGAAGAGGGGGTTCGAAATTTTAAGATGAAGAGAAGTGTTAGTAATGAAATAAATAAATAGAAAGAGATGAGAAAGAGAATTTCAAAAATTAATTTTGAAAAAGGGTTAGTAATTTTCGAAAATTAAGAGAAGAAATAAAATTAAAGTTAAAATTTGAAACAATTAGTTAATTAAAAAAAAGATTTTGAAAAAGGGTGAGGTAATTTTCGAAAATTAGAGAGAGGAAAGATATGATTGGATAAGATATGGTTGAAAAAGATTTGATTTTTAAAGTTAGAATTGATTACTTGACTAACAAGAAACTTAAAAGATATTATTCTAGAATTTAAAGATTGAACCTTTTTTAACAAGAAAGTAACAAACTTCAAATTTTTTAATCAATCACATTAATTGTTAGCAAAGTTTTCAAAAATTTGAAATGAAATTAAGTAAAAGATTTTGAAAAATATTTTTTTAAATTTTCGAAAATCATAAAAAAATGAAAAAGATTATTTTGAAAAAGTTTTGAAAAGATAGGACTTTTTAAAATTGAAATCTTGACTTGACTAACAAGAAATAACTAATTTAAAAAAATTTTGACTAAGTCAACCCAAAGATTTCGAATTTTTGAGAGAAATAAGGAAAAGATATATATATTTTTTATTTTTGAATTGTTAATGATGAGAGAGGAAAACACAAAAATGACCCAAAACATGAAAATTTTGGATCAAAACACATGATGCATGCAAGAACACTATGAATGTCAAGATGAACAACAAGAACACTTTGAAGATCAAGATGAACATCAAGACTTATTTTTGAAAATTTTCAAGAAAAGAAAAACATGCAAGATACCAAACTTAGAAATCTTTAATGCTTAGACACTATGAATGCAAAAATGCCTATGAAAAACAACAAAAGACACAAAACAAGAAAACATAAAGATCAAACAAGAGGACTTGTCAAGAACAACTTGAAGATCATGAAGAACACCATGCATGAAATTTTCGAAAAATGCATAAATTTTTTAAAAAGCAAGCAATTGACACCAAACTTAAAAATTGACACTAGACTCAAACAAGAAACACAAAATTTTGGAAAAACGAAAAAAAAGAAAAAAATTTCGAAAGATTTTTGAAAACTTTTTGAAAAGAAAATTACCTAATCTGAGCAACAAGATGAAAAGTCAGTTGTCCATACTCGAACAATCCCGGGCAACGGCGCCAAAAACTTGATAGGCAAAATTGTGATTTACACTTTTTATAACTCAAACAATTCTTAGTAATGGCTCCAAAAACTTGGTGCACACTACTATGGTTTAACAAAATCAATAGGAAAGATGAATGGTCCTACTTTAACAAGTAAATCCTCAACAACACCCACAGATAATTTAATAGAAAGATTAGCAAGTTAAAGAGAAATACGAGTGGGTTTTACCTCCTCAATTTGAAGCTTTTTCATCATTGAAAATGGCATGAGATTGATGCTAGCTCCAAGGTCACATAAATCTCTCTGAATGGTGACATCTCTAATGGTACAAGGAATTACAAAGCTCCCTGGATGTTGCATCTTCTCAGGAAGGTTGTGTTGAATAATGGCACTGCATTCCTTGGTTAACACCACTGTTTCTTGTTCCTTCCAATTCCTCTTGTGGGTCAACAGTTCTTTCATAAATTTAGCATAGAAAGGCATTTGCTCAAGAGCCTTTGCAAAGGGAATGTTGATCTATAGCTTCTTGAAGACATCAAAAAATTTAGAGAACTGCTTTTCTTTGGAAGCCTTTTGAAGTCTCTGAGGATATGGCGTTTTTGGCTTGTATTCAGGAGCCTTTGGCAATGTAGGATACGTGTCTAGAGAGTCAGGGAACGGGTTGTCTGCACGCTTTGGAGGGGCGTGCTCCACTTCTTCCTTTTTCTCTTCTGGAGCTTTCTTTTCAACTAGCTCTTCATTGGCCCTTGTCTCAGAGCCAGCTGTTTTACCAGTTCTCAATTGAATAACCTTGCAGTCTTCTCTTGGGTTCACCACTGTATCACCTAGAAATGTACTTGCAGACCTCTCAGGTATTTTCTTGATCAGCTGGCCCATTTGCACTTCCAAGTTTCTAATGGAGGCTCTGGTTTCCTGTATAAAACTCCTCATCATCTCCCAATTATAATCTTCCTTGGATTTAGAGTTAGCCTACTGAGGCTGTTTAGTGCACGAAATTGTGATCATCAACAATGGCGCCAAAAACTTGGTAGCGCTCTCAAACATGAATCACACTTTGTCACAACTTTGCACAACTAACCAGCAAGTGCACTGGGTCATCCAACTAATAAACCTTACGTGAGTAAGGGTCGATCCCACGGAGATTATTGGTATGAAGCAAGTTATGGTCATCTAGTAAATCTCAGTTAGGCGGATTCAAATGGTTATAATGGTTTTTCGAAAATTATAATAAATAAAGCATAAAATAAAGATAGAGATACTTATGTAAATCATTGATGGGAATTTCAGATAAGTGTATGGAGATGCTTTGTCCCTTCTAAATCTCTGCTTTCCTACTACCTTTTTTCAATCTTTCATACTCCTTTCCATGGCAAGCTGTATGTAGGGCATCACTGTTGTCAATGGCTACATCCCATCCTCTCAGTGAAAATGGTCCAAATGCCCTTGTCAAAGCACGGCTAATCATCTGTTGGTTCTCGATATGTCGGAATAGAATCCATTGATTCTTTTGCGTCTGTCACCACGCCCAACAATCGCGAGTTTGAAGCTTGTCACAGTCATTCAATCCCTGAATCCTACTCGGAATACCACAGACAAGGTTTAGACTTTCCAGATTCTCAAGAATGGCACCCAAAGGGTTCTAGCTTATACCACGAAGATGCTGATTAAGGAATCCAAGAGAAGAGATACACGCTCAGTCTAAGGTAGAACAGAAGTGGTTGTCAGTCACGCGTTCGTAGGTGAGAATGATGATGAGTGTCACGGATCAACACATTCATCATGTTCAAGTGCAACGAATATCTTAGAACAGGAATAAGCTGAATTGAATAGAAAATAGTAGTAATTGCATTGAAACTCGAGGTACAGCAGAGCTCCACACCCTTAATCTATGGTGTGTAGAAACTCCACCGTTGAAAATACATAAGTGATGGTCCAGGCATGGCCAAATGGCCAGCCCCCATAAACGTGATCAAAGGATCATAAGGTAATCCAATAATAATCCAAAGATGTCTAATACAATAGTAAAATATCATATTTATACTAGACTAGTTACTAGGGTTTACAGAAATAAGTCTAAATGCAGAAATCCACTTTCGGGGCCCACTTTGGTGTGTGCTTGGGCTGAGGTTGAGCTTTACATGTGCAGAGGCTTCTCTTGGAGTTAAACGCCAAGTTGTAACGTGTTTTTGGCGTTTAACTCTGTTTTGTGACGTGTTTCTAGCGTTTTACTCCAGAATGCAGCATTGAACTGGCGTTGATTGCCATTTTGCGTCGTCTAAGCTCGAACAAAGTATGGACCATTATATATTGCTGGAAAGCTATGGATGTCTAATTTCCAACGCCGTTGAGAGCGCACCATTTGGAGTTCTGTAGCTCCATAAAATCTATTTCGAGTGCAGGGAGGTCAGAATCCAATAACATCAGCAGTCCTTTTTCAGCCTAAATCAGATTTTTGCTCAGGTCCCTCAATTTCAGCCAGAAAATACCTGAAATCACAGAAAAACACACAAACTCATAGTAAAGTCCAGAAATGTGAATTTTGCATAAAAACAAATGAAAACATCCCTAAAAGTAGCTAGATCATACTTAAAACTACCTAAAAATAATGCCAAAAAGCATATAAATTATCCGCTCATCACAACACCAAAATTAAATTGTTGCTTGTCCCCAAGCAACTGAAAATCAATTAGGATAAAAAGAAGAGAGTATACTATAAATCTCAAAATATCAATGAATATTAGTTCTAATTAGATGAGCGGGACTTGTAGCCTTTTGCTTCTGAACAATTTTGGCATCTCACTTTATCCTTTGAAGTTTGGAATGATTGGGATCTCTAGGAATTCAGAGTTTAGATAGTGTTATTGATTCTCCTAGTTAAGTATGTTGATTCTTGAACACAACTACTTTTATGAGTCTTGGTCGTGGCCCTAAGCACTTTGTTTTCCAATATTACCACCGGATATATAAATGCCACAGACACATAACTTGGTGAACCTTTTCAGATTGTGACTTAGCTTTGCTAAAGTCCCCAGTTAGAGGTATCCAGAGCTCTTAAGCACACTCTTTTTGCTTTGGATCACGACTTTAACCACTCAGTCTCAAGCTTTTCACTTGGACCTGCATGCCACAAGCACATGGTTAGGGACAGCTTGATTTAGCCGCTTAGGCCTGGATTTTATTTCCTTGGGCCCTCCTATCCATTGATGCTCAAAGCCTTGGATCCTTTTTACCCTTGCCTTTTGGTTTTAAGGGCTATTGGCTTTTTCTGCTTGCTTTTTCTTGTTCTTTTATATTTTTTTCGCCACTTTTTTTTCACTACTTTTTCTTGCTTCAAGAATCAATTTTATGATTTTTCAGATTATCAATAACATTTCTCTTGTTCATCATTCTTTCAAGAGCCAACAATTTTAACATTCATAAACAACAAGATCAAAAATATGCACTGTTCAAGCATTCATTCAAAAAACAAAAAGTATTGTCACCACATCAATATAATTAAACTAATTTCAAGGACAATTTGGAAACTCATGTACTTCTTGTTCTTTTGAATTAAAAACATTTTTCAATTAAGAAAGGTGAAGGATTCATGGAATTGTTCATAGCCTTAAGACATAGTTACTAAACACTAATGATCATGAAGTAGAGACACAAACATAGACAAACATATAGCATAAAAACCGAAAAATAGAGAAATAAGAACAAGGAATGAGTCCACCTTAGTAATGGTGGCGTCTTCTTCTTGAAGGATCAATGATGTCCTTGAGCTCCTCTATGTCTCTTCCTTGCCTTTGTTGCTCCTCCCTCAGAGCTCTTTGATCTTCTCTAATCTCATGGAGAATGATGGAGTACTCTTGGTGTTCCACCCTTAATTGGTTCATATCATGACTCAATCCTTCTAGAGAAGTATTGAGTTATTCCCAATAGTTGTTTGGAGGAAAGTGCATCCCTTGAGGCATCTCAGGGATTTCTTGATGATGAGTGTCCTCATGCGTCTCTTGAGATCCATGGACAGACTCTCTTTTTTGCTCCATCCTTTTCTTAGTGATGGGCTTGTCCTCTTCAATGAGGGTGTCTCCTTCTATGACAACTCCAGCTGAGTAGCATAGATGGCAAATAAGATGAGGAAAAGCTAGCCTTGCCATGGTGGAGGACTTTTCGGCTACTTTGTAGAATTCAAGAGAGATTACTTCATGAACTTCTACTTCCTCTCCAATCAAGATGCTATGGATCATGATGGCCCGATCCACAGTGACTTCGGATTGGTTGCTAGTGGGGATGATGGAACGTTGGATGAACTCCAACCATCCTCTAGCCACAGGCTTAAGGTCCAGTCTTCTCAATTGAACCGGCTTGCCTTTTGAGTCTCTTTTCTATTGAGCTCCTTTAACACATATGTCCATAAGGACTTGGTCCAACCTTTTATCAAAGTTAACCCTTCTAGTGTAGGGGCATGCATCTTCTTGCATCATAGGCAAGTTGAACGCCAACCTTACATTTACCGGACTGAAATCTAAGTATTTTCCCCGAACCATTGTAAGATAATTCATTGGATGTGGGTTCATACTTTGATCATGGTTCCTAGTGATCCTTGCATTGGCATATAACTCTTGAACCATTAAGATTCTGACTTGTTGAATAGGGTTGGTCAGAACTTCCCAACCTCTTCTTTGGATCTCATGTCGGATCTCCGGATACTCATTTTTCTTGAGCATGAAGGGGACCTCAGGGATCACCTTCTTTTTGGCACAAGATCATAGAAGTGGTCTTGATGGACCTTTGAGATGAATCTCTCCATCTCCTATGACTTGGAGGTGGAAAAACAAAAAAAGCTATGCTTTTACCACACCAAACTTAGAATGTTGCTTGCCCTCGAGCAAGAGAAGAAAGAATAGAAGAAGAAAAAGAAGATATGAAGGAGAATGAGAGAGGTTTGTGTTTCGGCCAAGGGGGAGAAAAGAGGGTTGTGATGTGTGAAAATAAAGAAGGATGGAGGGGTTTATATAGTGGAGGGAGAGGGTAGTAGGTTCGGTCAAAAGGGTGTGTTTGGGTGGGAAAAGGATTTTGAATTTGAAGGTAGGTGGGGTTTATAGGGAAGAGTGGATGGATGGGAGTGGTGAAGAGGTGATGGGGAAGAGAAATTGAGGTGATTGGTGAAGGGCTTTTGGGGAAGAGTGTTATTGGATTGTGTAAAGAAGAGAGAAGGTGGGTTGAGGTAGGTGGGGATCCTGTGGGGTCCACAGATCCTGAGGTGATCCTGTGGGGTCCACAGATCCTGAGTTGATCCTATGGGGTCCACAGATCCTGAGGCGTCAAGGATTTATCATCCCTGCACCAATAAAGCGTGTAAAATGCCCTCTGTATGCAATCCTGGCGTTCAACGCCAGATTGATGCTTGTTTCTGGCGTTCAACGCCAGCTCTATGCTTGTTTTGGGCGTTTAACGCCAGTCTACAGCATATTTCAGGCGTTGAATGCTAGTTTCATGCTTGTTTCTGGCGTTTAACGCTAGCTCTCCTCAGGGTGTAATCCTGGCGTTTAAACGCCAGACTGTTACTTGTTTCTGGCATTCAACGCCAGATTCATGCTCTATTCTGGCGTTGAACGCCAGCCAGATGCTCCTTACTGGTGTTTAAACGCCAGTAAGCTCTTCCTCCAGGGTGTGCTGTTTCCTTTGCTATTTTTGATTCTGTTTTAAATTTTAGTATTTGTTTTGTGACTCCACATGATCATGAACCTAATAAAACATAAAAGAACAATAAAAATATGGATAAATAAAAATTGCGTTGCCTCCCAATAAGTGCTTCTTTAATGTCAATAGCTTGACAGTGAGCTCTCATAGAGCTGCACATATGTTCAGAGCATTGTTGGGTCCTCCCAACACCAAACTTAGAGTTTGAATGTGAGGGTTCAACACCAAACTTAGAGTTTGGTTATGGCCTCCCAACACCAAACTTAGAGTTTGATTGTGGCGGCTATGTTTAACTATGTATTGAGAGAAGCTTATCGTGCCTCTTTTTCATGTTTACAGATGGATACCCTTGGGCCTTAAACACAAGGTAGTCTCCATTCAATTGAAGGACTAATTCTCCTCTGTTAACATCAATCACAGCTCCTGCTGTGGCTAGGAAGGGTCTTCCAAGGATGATGCATTCATCCTCTTCCTTCCAAGTGTCTAAGATTATGAAATCAGCAGGGATGTAAAGGCCTTTAACCTTTACCAACACATCCTCTACCAATCCATAAGCTTGTCTTATTGACTTGTCTGCCATTTCTAATGAGAATGTGGCAGCCTGCACCTCAAAGATCCCTAGTTTCTCCATTACAGAGAGTGGCATAAGATTTATACCTGACCCCCAGGTCACACAGAGCTTTCTCAAAACTCATGGTGCCCATGGTACAGGGTATTAAGAATTTACCAGGATCTTGTTTCTTTTGAGATAGAGTTTGCTGAACCCATGTATCTAGTTCACTAATGAGCAAGGGAGGAGCATCTTCCCAAGTCTCATTACCAAACAAATTAGCATTCAGCTTCATGATAGCTCCTAGTTATTGAGCAACTTGCTCTCCAGTTACATCTTTATCCTCTTCAGAAGAAGAATAGTTTTCAGAGCTTATGAATGGCAGAAGGAGGTTTAATGAAATCTCTATGGTCTCTATATGAGCCTCATATTCCTTTAGTTCCTCAATAGAGAACTCCTTCTTGTCTGGGAGACATCCCATGAGGTCTTCCTCATTGGGATTCATGTCCTCCCCTTCCTTTCTAGGTTCGGCCATTTTAACTATGTCAATGGCCTTGCACTCTCTTTTTTGATTCTCTTCAGTATTGCTTGGGAGAGTACTAGGAGGTGTTTTAGTGATTTTCTTACTCAGCTGGCCCACTTGTGCCTCCAAATCAGAGACTATGTTTGCTAAGCTAGAGGAGCTCTGCCCAGAATTCTCTGTCTGTTGCTGAGAAGATGATGGAAAAGGCTTGCTATTGCTAAACCTGTTTCTTCCACCATTATTAAAGCCTTGTTGAGACCTTTGTTGATCCTTCCATTAGAAATTTGGATGATTTCTCCATGGAGAATTATAGGTGTTTCCATAAGGTTCACCCATGTAATTTACCTCTGCCATTACAGGGTTCTCAGGATCATAAGCTTCTTCTTCAGAAGATGCCTCTTTAGTACTGTTGGATGCATTTTGCCATCCATTCAGACTTTGAGAAATCAAGTCAACATTTTGTTCTAAGCCAATATGGTATTCAGAGCATCAATTTCAAGAACTTCCTTCCTCTGAAGCGTCCCATTACTCACAGAATTCCTCTCAGAAGTGTACATGAAATGGTTATTTGCAACCATGTCAATGAGTTCTTGAGCTTCTGCAGGCGGTTTCTTTAGGTGAATGGATCCACCTGCAGAATGGTCCAGTGACATCTTAGAGAACTCAGATAGACCATAATAGAATATATCCAAAATGGTCCACTCTAAAAGTATGTCAAAAGGACATCTTTTGGTCATCTGCTTGTATCTTTCCCAAGCTTCATAGAGGGATTCACCATCTTTTTGTTTGAAGGTCTGAACATTCACTCTAAGCTTGCTCAGCTTTTGAGGAGGAAAGAACTTAGCCAAGAAGGCCGTGACCAGCTTATCCCAAGAGTCCAGGCTATCTTTAGGTTGTGAGTCCAACCATGTTCTAGCTTTGTCTCTTACAACAAAAGGGAAAAGCATGAGCCTGTAGACTTTAGGATCTAATCCATTAGTCTTAACAGTCTCACAGATCTATAAGAACTCAGTTAAAAAATGATAGGGATCTTCTGATGGAAGTCCATGAAACTTGCAGTTCTGTTGCATTAGAGCAACTAGTTGAGGTTTCAGCTCAAAATTGTTTGCTCCAATGGCAGGGATTGAGATGCTTCTTCCATCAAACTTGGAAGTAGGTGTAGTATAATCACCTAGCATCCTCCTTGAGCCTCCACCATTGTTATTGGGTTCGGCCATGTCTCTCTCTTTTTTGAGATTCTCTGTAACGTTCTCTCTGGATTATTGTGCTTTAGCTTCTCTTAGCTTCTTCTTCAGAGTCCTTTCAAGTTCCAGATCTGCTTCAACAAGAATGTTCTTGTCCCTGCTCCTGCTCATATGAAAAAGAAGTGGACAGAAAAAGAAGAGGAATCCTCTATGTCACAGTATAGAGATTCTTTTATGTTAGTAGAAGAAGAAAATAATAAAAAAAGAAAAAGGTGAGAATCCAAACACAAGGGGGAAGAGTGAGTTCGAATTCTTCAGTAGAAGAGAGGTGTTAGTGGATGAATAAATAGATAGAAGAAGATGAGAGAGAGAATTCGAAAATTATTTTTTATTTATTTAATTTTTGAAGATAGGTTAGTGATTTTCGAAAATTAAGAGAAGAAACAAAATTAAAATTAAAATTTGAAACAATTAGTTAATTAAGAAAATTTTGAAAAAGAGGAAGGTAATTTTCGAAAATTAGAGAGAAGAAAGTAGTTATGTGGTTTTGAAAAAGATAAGAAACAAACAAAAGGATAAGAAGTTAGGAAAGATATTTTGAAATCAAATTTTTTAAAAGATATGATTGAAAAAGATATTTTGGAAAAGATTTTATTTTTAAAACTAAAATTGATTACTTGACTAATAAGAAACTAAAAGATATGATTCTAGAATTTAGAGATTGAACCTTTATTAACAAGAAAGTAACAAACTTCAAATTTTTTGAATCAATCACATTAATTGTTAGTAAAGTTTTCGAAATTTTGAAATAAAGATAAGAAAAAGATTTTGAAAAATAATTTTAAATTTTCGAAAATCATAAAAGAAAAATGAAAAAGATTTGATTTTTGAAAAAGATTTTGAAAAGATAGGATTTTTAAAATTGAAAATTTGACTTGACTTATAAGAAATAGCTAAGTTTTAAAAATGTTTGACAAAGTCAACTCAAATTTTCGAAATTTATAAGAGGAAAAAGGAGAAGATATTTTTTTTATTTTTGAATTTTTTTAATGATGAGAGAGAAAAACATAAAAATGACCCAAAACATGAAAATTTTGGATCAAAACACATGATGCATGCAAGAACACTATGAATGTCAAGATGAACACCAAGAAGACTTTAAAGATTAAGACGAACATCAAGACTTATTTTTGAAAGATTTTCAAGAAAAGAAAGACATGCAAGACACCAAACTTAGAAATTTTTCATGCTTAGACATTATGAATGCAAAAATGCATAAGAAAAATAACAAAAAATACAAAATAAGAAAATATCAAGATCAAACAAGAAGACTTACCAAGAACAACTTGAAGATCATGAAGAACACCATGCATAAAATTTTCGAAAAATGCATAAATTTTTAAAACATGCAATTGACACCAAACTTAAAAATTGACTCACGACTCAAACAAGAAACACAAAATATTTTTGGTTCTTATGATTTTATTATTTTTTTTTTTGAAAATTATTTTTAGAAAAAAATCAAACAAATAAAAAAATTTTGAAAGATTTTTGAAAACTTTTTGAAAAGAAAATTACCAAATCTGAGCAACAAGATGAACAGTCAGTTGTCCAAACGCGAACAATCCCCGGCAACGGCACCAAAAACTTGGTGCACGAAATTGTGATCATCAACAATGGCGCCAAAAACTTGGTAGCGCTCTCAAACGTGAATCACACTTTGTCACAACTTCGCACAACTAGCCAGCAAGTGCACTAGGTCATCCAAGTAATAAACCTTACGTGAGTAAGGGTTAATCCCACGGAGATTGTTGGTATGAAGCAAGCTATGGTTATCTAGTAAATCTCAGTTAGTCAGATTCAAAAGGTTATAATGGTTTTTCGAAAATTATAATAAATAAAGCATAAAATAAAGATAGAGATACTTATGTAAATCATTGATGGGAATTTCAGATAAGTGTATGGAGATGCTTTGTCCCTTCTGAATCTCTGCTTTCCTACTACCTTTCTTCAATCCTTCATACTCCTTTCCATGGCAAGCTGTATGTAGGGCATCACTGTTGTCAATGGCTACATCACATCCTCTTAATGAAAATGGTCCAAATGCTCTTGTCACAGCACGGCTAATCATCTGTCGGTTCTCGATCATGTCGAAATACAATCCCTTGATTCTTTTGCGTTTGTCACCACGCCAACAATCGCGAGTTTAAAGCTCGTCACAGTCATTCAATCCCTGAATCCTACTCAGAATACCACAGACAAGGTTTAGACTTTTCGGATTCTCAAGAATGGCCGCCAAAGGGTTCTAGCTTATACCACGAAGTTCCTGATTAAGGAATCCAAGAGATACACGCTCGGTCTAAGGTAGAACAGGAGTGGTTGTCAGTCACGCGATCATAGGTGAGAATGATGATGAGTGTCACGGATCATCACATTCATCATGTTAAAGTGCAACGAATATCTTAGAACAGTAATAAGCTGAATTGAATAGAAAATAGTAGTAATTGCATTGAAACTCAAGGTACAGCAGAGCTCCACACCCTTAAACTATGGTGTGTAGAAACTCCACCGTTGAAAATACATAAGTGATGGTCCAGGCATTGCCAAATGGCCAGCCCCAATAAACGTGATCAAAGGATCATAAGGTAATCCAATAATAATCCAAAGATGTCTAATACAATAGTAAAATATCCTATTCATACTAGACTAGTTACTAGGGTTTACAGAAATAAGTCTAAATGCAGAAATCCACTTTCGGGGCCCACTTTGGTGTGTGCTTGGGCTGAGCTTGAGCTTTACACGTGCAGAGGCTTCTCTTGGAGTTAAACGCCAAGTTGTAACGTGTTTTTGGCGTTTAACTCTGGTTTGTGACGTGTTTCTGGCGTTTTACTCTAGAATGCAGATTTTTCCATGACAAGATTATTGTTGGTTTAGAAACTATACTTGCAATGAGATTTCATTAATGAAATTCTAGACCACACAAAAGTCCATTCATCACATGGTTACCAGCACCTTTTCTAACATGGTTGTGAACTTCTTCCTCGATAGCAACGTCTAGATCTTCTTTCAACTCTTCTTCACCAACTATGCCTTTACCTCTTGCTTCCCTCCTTAGTCTAAGGAAGGTTCTCTCAGGTTCACTGTCAAAAAAGTTAAGGCTCCTCCTCTTCTATCTGTCATACACTCAGCAAACACAAACAACCAACAAGTGGATAAGTTACTCTTAAAAATATGATGGTTAGAGTGGTTAGTGCAATTGATCAAACAGTTAGTGGATTACTGTGCTAGAAAGTAAATAAACAAAGAAAAATAGCTTAAATTGCAGAGAATAAAAGTAAACAACTGAAATTGAAACTAATTAACAAAAGAAAAGAAAGTGTTCAATCTAGATATCCTCCAATTTAATCATTGTCAATGCAAAATCAATCTCCGACAACGGTGCCCTAAACTTGATGCACGAAAATCTTTCTCTCAACAAATTTCCCTCGGCAGGTATACCGAATTGTTGTCAAGTAAAAACTCACAATAGAGTGAGGTTGAATCCCACAGGGATTAATTGGTTGAGCAACATTAATTAGAGGAGTGTTATAGTTGAACTAAGAAAAATTGAATTGAGAATTGTAGAAAATTAAATGGTGGGAAATGTAAATAGCAAGAAATGTAAATAACTGAAATTAAATTGCAGAATGTAAAGAGCAGAAATTAAATTGCAGAAACTTAAATGGGAATGGGATTGATTAAGCATAAATGTAAACAACAGAAATTAAAGAATGGGAAAAATCAAAAGTGGGGAAGCTCATTGGGCTTAGGAGATGTTGCATTTCTCCGGATCAAGTTCATTCTCATCTCTTCCTCAATCAATGCATTCATTGATCTCTTGGCAATCTTAGGTGACTGAATTCTAATTCCTTAGCAATTCAATCTCTCTAAGCTTGAACAATTGCCCAATTCCTTGATCTAATTGCTCATGGGAAGAGATGAAGTATGACTGATTATACCACATGTTTTTGTAGATCAAAGTATCAATAGGATTATATGTCACTATATCCATCCAAACCACAACCTAGTCCAACATGAGAAAGTATTTCTAGCATGATTTCCTCATTCCTCTTCCAATGTTCAGAGTAAATCCAAGTATGAGCAATTTCTCTTCCAAGATAATTGTTCAATTGAATGAAGATCGAAAGCTTTCAAGAAAATCAAGAGAAAAGAAAGAAGAAGCAGAATGAAAACTATTATTGATCCATTGAATTACAATAGAGCTCCCTAATCCAATGAAGTGGGGTTTAGTTCATCATAGCTCAATTCAAATCAAAAGAGAAAAAGTGCAGGAAAAGTAAAGAAACTAGAAAAAAAAAAGAATCAGAGTTCCAAATCTTGGGTCCCTCACTTTCTGCCTTTAACTAACTTAAACTCTATGCTATTTATACACCTTCTTTATTCAATCTTCAAGTCTTTGGATTGGGCTTTTGGCCTTTGTCGAAGCAAGTTAAAGTGGCTCTCAATGACGTCGAGGAAGGACAATTTGTAACTAACGTTTATACTTTGCATGGTGCTCAATTATAGTGGAGCCAGTATCAACATTGGTGACCAACGTTTATGAGAAAACATTGGGTCAAACGTTGTGTAAAAAATGATTTGAGCGTTGCCATCAACATTTGACTCAACGTTGGTGCACCAATGTTCTTCCGCCCACGCGTATGCGTCGCCCACGCATACGCGTCAAAATAGCATTTTGCGCATATGCATCGCTCACACATTCACGAGATTGCCAAAAATGCACATTCATGCGTATGCGTCACTACAAATTTTTCAACTATATATTTGAAATTTTTATCGCAGGCGTTAGAGGTAACTTTGGTTCACCAACGTTCCCTCCAACGTTGGCACCAAATTTGCATAACGTTGCCTGCAACGTTGGTAAGCCAACTTTGGCCACCAGCGTTGCATTGAACATTGCCTAGCAACGTTGGTGAGCCAACTTTGGTAACCAACGTTGAATGGCCCCTCTTCCTCAACTTTTGAGGCAACATTGGTGAACCAACTTTGGCCACCAACGTTGCTTCCTCTGCTCCATTACATGGCCTTTTGTTGCTTGCTTGCTTGCCATTCCTCTGCTTCTTTCCATGGCCTTTTGTTGCTTGCTTGCTTGCCATTTCTCAGCCTCTTTTCCACCTATTATCAATTAAACAATTGCATCAAACTTTGCTATAACCACAAGATGTTTACATCATTCATAACATCAAGTAAAATTTGCATAAATCTTATGAAAAAGTACATAAATAACCATGTTTAATTGAATAAAGGTATGAATGAAATTCTTATCCAAATACTTGCTTATAGCTCAAGAAAGTGCATGAAACTTAATGAAAATAAATGAAAAAGGCTAGTGAAACTAGCCTAAGATGCCTTGGTATCATAGAGCTGTACATTTTCTATGAAGGCCTTTCTAGAGAAGCAAAGAAAGCCATGGACCACTCTTCAGAAGGTTCTCTAAATACTAAGAAGACCATAGAAGAGGCCATAGATATTATTGAAATAATGGCTAATAATGAGTACTTCTGTGCCTCAGATCGGAGCACCAACAGAGAAGTGATGGAGTTAAGCCATATGGACGCATTGCTAGCTCAGAATAAGTTGATTACCAACCAATTGGCAGAACTCACCAAGCAGATGGAGAGAAATCAGGTTGCAGCAGTCAATACCCAACCACCAGCTGGGGTGAATATAGAGGAAGGATGTGATTGGGAACAAGCCAATTATGTTGGAAACTCATCAAGATAACCTTATGATCCACACTCCAAAACCTACAACCCTGGTTGGAAGAACCACCCAAAATTTGGGTAGGGAAGCCAGCAAAGCCAAACCCAAGACCATAGGCCTCAAAACTGCAATCATTACAGCAATTTTACTTATCAACACCCCAACCAAAGACCCTATCAAACCTCACATAACACTTTCTTCAAGCCTCCATATCGAACATAGAATGACCATCCTCAAAAAACTCCAAATCAACATCCCCTTTGCTAAAGCACTAGAGCAAATGTCACTCTATGCCAATTTTTTGAAGGAGTTAATGACAAAGAAGAGGAGCTGGAGAAATGATAAAACAGTTGTGTTAACAGAGGAGTGCAATGCCATCTTTCAACACAAGCTATCTCAGAAACTGAAAGACCATGGAGGCTTCCAAATCCCCTGTGTTATAAGAGAAATCACTATGGAAAAGGTCTTATGTGATTTGGGAGCCAGCATTAATTTGATGTCCTTAGGAATGATGAACAGAATGAAGATTGAAAAAACCAAACCAACAAGAATGGCTCCCCAATTAGCAGACAGATCATTCAAATTCCCCCATGGAGTAGTAGAAGACTTATTGGTGAAGGTGGGAGACTTCATCTTCCCAGCAGATTTTGTGGTGTTGGATATGGAGGAAGAGGCCAAAGCTTCAATCATTCTTGGAAGACAATTTCTAGCAACAACTAGAGCCATCATCGACATCCAAAAAGGAGAACTGGTCCTTAGGCTACATGATGAGAAGATGGTATTCAACGTGTTCAAGGCTATGAGTTACCCACCAGAATCATTGGGAGAATTGATGGGGAAAAACGATTCCACACAAGCTAACTGGCAAGTATACCAGGTCGCATCAAGTAGTAAAACAAACAAGAGTGAGGTCGATCCCACGAGAATTGATTGGATCAAGCAACTTTAGTTAGGTGATGAATTTAGTTAAGCTAACAGTTGATGAATTGGGTGAAATTTGATTAACAGAAAGTAAATCGCTAAGAAATTAAAATGCAGAAGGTAAATTGACAGAAAAGCAAAGGGCAAGAAACTTAAATGACAGACGCTTAAAGTGCGAGAAATTAAAAGAGCTGAAACTTAAATTGAAAGAAACTTAAATGACTGAATCTTAAAGTGCAAGAAATCTAAATTACAGAATCTAAATTGCCAAGAAACTTAAATTGCATGAATTATAAAAGGATTTGGGTGGTGGGAAATGTAACAGAATGTAAATTTCAGGAAATCAGAGAACTCTAAAATGAGAAATTCAAAGAAGTGATTCATCAGGGATTGGAGGTACAATAATCCTTCCCGAATCAATTAGTCTCAACTCCTTCCTCAATCATTTGAGTAGAGCTATGGCGGATTGAAATTGATTGGATCCCAATTTCTTGGTGATCCAATCTCTCTAATCACAATCAATCTTGCCAATTCCTTGATATAATTGTCTTGAGAAGAGTTAGAGCAAATTCTCTTATCCATAAGCCACACAAATTCTCAAAACCTCAATTCCTCCCGAATAGTGTTGGTAATGAAAATTGTGATGGATAGAGCTTCAGTTCAAATGAAGGTGATTCCCCTTCCGAGGCTCACACCCACATTCACTAAATTAAACCCACTTCCGGAGTGAATAATTCACCATCAAAACAGAAGATATCCAATGCTACAAAAATGAATTGAGAAGAAGAAGAATTTCATTAATTCATTGGAATTATAACAGAGCTCCTCCCCCTAATGAATTTGGGGTTTAGTTCATCATAGCTCAAGTAAAACCAAAACAGAAAAGAAAATGTAGAAGATGAAGAACAAAAGGGAAAACAGAAAGCAAAATAATAAATCCCTCAACAACTCAAGCAAAACCAAAATGAAAAGTCAAGAGAAGGTAAAAAGAAATCCCCCAATGAAATCAAAGTTTTTCCTATTTATACACTTTCTAATTTAGTCATCAAGCACTTGGAATGGGCTTTTTGGCCTTTGACTAAGTGGGTCAGAGATGGGTACTTGGTTGCAGCTTCCAGGGGAATGGAGCGTTATGAAACTGAGCGCAGCGTTCATTCACCCATGCGTACGCGTCTACTGCGCGTGCGCGTCCTTGCTTGCTAAATACATCATCACACGTACGCGTGTATCGCGCCTATTCGTCCTTGATAGCTTTCATTTAATGAGCGTTATGTTCACGCCATGAACGCGCCATACACGTTCACATCCTCTGCGCGTGCGCGTGGAAGGCAAAATGTTGATTCCAAGCTTCCACGCCACTCACGCGTCTGCGTACTTCATCCCAGGTGTTCCATCGACGCGTGCGCGTCATGTATGCGCGCGCGTCGGTTGCAAAACTTTCAATCACAAATTCAAAATGCCCAAAAATGCTCACTAGGCCAATGTAGCACTCACTTTGCAAATGAGCGCCAAGCACATCCACGCGTACGCGTCATGCACACGTACGCGTGGGTCTTCTAATTTGCTTCCCTTACGCGTATGCATCCTGTGCGCGTGCGCGTTGCTACTGAGCGTAGCGCTCCTTATCTGAACGCAGCCTTACTCTGAACTGCCTCTCTTTTTCTTTATGTTATCACCTAAAATTAATCAAATATGCAATCAAAGTCTCACCAAAATCATAAGAATTTGCATCATTCATAATAATCATTAAATTCTTGCATAGAACTCATGAATTTGTATAAAATTAATTATGTTTGATTGAGTCATGATAAACATGTAATTCCATTCCAATCACTTACTTATTGTGCAAGAAAGTGCATAAAACCTAATGAAATAAATGAAAAATGCTTGGGAAACTAGCATAAGATGACTTGTCATCAAGAATGCATGAGGTTGGATGCAGTGGAAGCCTTGGTACAAGAAACCCTTGAAGAAGAAAAACTTGTGGAGATGTTAAAAGAAGATCTCCCATCAAACAGTGAGACTGCAGTAATTCAATCACCCCAGGTACTCATTCCAAGCACATTAGAGGAGAAGAAGGAAGAGAAAGAAGCACCCAAACTTGAACTGAAAGCATTGCCTCCCACTCTCAAGTATACATACTTGGGAAGTGATGAAAGCTACCTAGTGATCATCAATTCTG
This sequence comes from Arachis stenosperma, assembly GCF_014773155.1. NCBI lineage: Eukaryota > Viridiplantae > Streptophyta > Magnoliopsida > Fabales > Fabaceae > Arachis > Arachis stenosperma. Next base: position 53,147,011 of record NC_080386.1, read on the forward strand.
CTCTAAGTAAAGAGCAAGAGAAGGAGTTAATTAAAGTGCTACCAAAGCACCAAGATGCTATTGGATGGACCCTTGTTGACTTGAAGGGGATAAGTTCTTCCATGTGCATGCATAAGATCCTGTGGGAAGATGATGCCAAACCCTCCATTCAACCCCAAAGAAAGTTGAACCCAGTCATGAAAGAGGTGGTACAAAAGGAGGTAATGAAGCTGTGGCAGGTAGGGGTGATTTACCCAGTCTCAGATAGTCCATGGATAAGTCTTGTCCAAGTAGTTCCCAAAAAATGAGGCATCACTGTGGTGCCTAATGAGAGGAATAAACTCATCCCTACAAGAACACTCACGGGATGGAGAATGTGCATTGACTACCGAAGGCTCAATGAAGCTACAAGAAAGGACCACTTTCCACTTTCCTTCATGGACCAGATGTTGGAGAGACTTGCAGAACATGCATACTATTGCTTCCTGGATGGTTACTGTTCCGAGGGTTACCTGAAACGTGTAGCTCGGTCGTCTGGCAAGACCCGAGGTAGGGGTACCGTGACCCGAGCTTGGTGTGCTGAGCGGCTGGGGGTTGTACCTGCAATGACACTCCGATGCTTAAGTTAGCATGGGTCCAAGCAGATATTGAGTAGAATTAGAGTATGAGTTATACCTGGGTGCTCCAGTGTATTTATAGTGGTTGGCCGTGATCTTCCCTGGATAAGATATTCTTATCTTATCTTATCTTTTGGGAGTTTTATCTCTATCTTTGCGGAACCGCCTCTTCTAGGCCTATTTCGGCCTTTAGGTTTTGGGCTGCGTTCCTTTTGATGGGCCTTCCTTGCTATGATGTCCGAGGTCCGACCTTTAGGCGTGGGCCTTTGGAGGAGGTCGGACCTTCTGCGAACTTCCCGAGTTTGGAGAGCTCGGTCAGGGTATGAACAGTGCCCCTGTCCGAGTTCGTCCTTTTGAGAGGTCGAGCTCGGGCATAGTCGTATTTTCAAAATTTTGAAAATGGCCGTTTCAGCTTTTATTGCTTTTTACCGTTTCTCCTCGATTTCCGTTCGGGCTCTATGAAGGCTTTATTTATTTGCCCCTTTCCTCATTTTCTTTGTTTATTCTGTTCCCTTTCCCTTTTTCTGGGTTTTTCGCCACCTCTCTTTCGAGCATCTTCCTTCTTTCTCTCTGTTCTTCTTCTCCGATTCTTTCTGTGCGTTGTTTTTCGGGGTTTCCTCTGCGCCGCTGTTTTCGTTCTTCTTGCATCGGAGCTCGTCGTCTTCTTCCTTTCTTCCAGGTTTGTTTCTCGTCTTTACTTTCGCTGTGCACATATGCTTTTGTTTCTTTTTCTTCTATGCTGGGGTTGCCCCGAAAAGAGGTGCCGCCATTGTTTTGGTTGTTTGTATGTGGGGGGGGCTCTTTTCTCTTGGTACTTTGTTTTCGGGTTACTACATTTTTTCTTCTAAAAGAACTTTTGTTTTCTTGCTTCTGCTGAATGGGTTTTTTGCTGTCTGCCTATTATGTGATTTTTGGCTTGCTGTTGTATTCTTCTTTGTAGGCAAGATTTTTATGTCTCGAAAGGTGTTTCAAGCAATGTCGACCAAGATTCCGAGTGGTCTTGGTTGGGTAGATCCTGTTCCTCTAAGGGTCCCTTCTGTTGTAGATTCTGAGTATCTAGTTAGGTTCCGTAGGGAGTGTAGTATTTGTGAGAACAGGGAGTCTGAGCGGGATTATGAGCTAGTAGCCCCGGAGTCCGAGGAGAGAGTGTGCTTCCCGCCTTTAGAAAGTTCCGAGAAGCTATTCTTTTATGCTTACGATTGTTTTTTCTCTAAGCTGGGTGTACGACTTCCTTTTACCGACTTGGAGTCCGAGGTCCTTTGGTCTTGTAACCTTGCCCCTACGCAACTCCATCCAAATTCTTGGGCGTTTTTAAAGCTGTTTCAACTTTTGTGTCAGTTTTTGGGCGTCTCCCCTTCTGTTTCTCTTTTTTCCTATCTGTTCGTGTTGACGAAGCCGGGGTCGGGTGCTGGGAAGGTGTCCTGGGTCTCTTTTAGGGCTAACCTGGGAAAGAAGTTTTGTACCTTGTATGATGAGTCGTTTCATGATTTCAAGAACTACTACTTCAAGGTCCGGACTGCTGGAGATGTCCGACCTTTCTTTCTAGATGAGAGTGGGGAGCCTTCTTTTCCTCTTTGTTGGCAGGAGAATGTAGTGTCGGTTAAGTATACTTTTGAGAGTCTAGATGAGGTGGAGCAGGCTTTTGTGGGTGTGTTGAGCAGTTTGTGGGGTCGGGCACCTCACTTGGATACGAAGAAAATGTTGGGAGATCCAAGCCTTCTCCGTTCCGAGTTAGGTAGTTCCCGACCTCTTTGAGATTTTATCTTAGTATTTTGGCTTCGTTTTGGAGGTTTTTCTGTTGTGATAATCCCTTTCTTTTGTTTCTGCAGAGATGTCTTCTCAGGCTGATTCCATGAAGTTCCTTCGTCGGTCGAAGAAGTCTGCGGCTGCTCGGAATATCGAGGCTGAGGCTTCTGCCCGATCTTCTCCGCAGAAGACTACCGTGGGTGTTCAGACTCGGTCGAAGACCATTCCGACTCCTCAGTTCCGAGCTATCACTCAAGATCCTCCGACCTCCGGACCCGGTCACCTTTCCCCGTCTTCGACCTCGGGTCCTCCCCCCAAGAAACAGAAGACCTCTCAAGAGCTTGCCGGTTTCAATGATAAGGATTTTGACGCTCTTGGTTGGATTGAGCAGCACATTCTCCCCCAGACCTTTATTTCTACTGATGATGCGTCTATGGAGCATCACTTTCAGTATATGGCGCGGAGCTGTGTTCGGATGGCTAGTCTTCATGCCGCTATTGCTCGGGAGTTCAAGAAAGCTCCCCTTGGGGCGACCAGCTCCCGACTTGAGAAGGCACGGTCCGAGCTTGATAAGATTAGTCAACTGAAGGCTGCCAGGATTACTGAGCTGGAGGCCTCTTTGGAGGAAGAAAACTAGGGCCACCGCGGCTGTGGTGGCGGCGAAGACATCTGAGGAGATGGCGAGGGTGGCGACGGAGAACTATACTAAGCTGTATGCCGAGCTTGTGGAGACGAAGGAGAAGTTGCAGTCTGCTCGGGATGATTTTTACGAGCTGGAAGATAATGTGGCCAAGGGTATGGATGCTATGTTTGTGAATTTGAGGGATCAGGTCCGGGTTCTTGCTCCCGACCTGGATCTGAGCTTATTCAGTACGGAAAACATTGTTGTGGAGGGAAAGATTGTTCCTGCTCCAGCCGAGGATGAGGTTCCGGTGTCCGACCACAAGGCTCCGGTGTCCGACCCCGAGGTTCCGGTTGTGAACCCGACTTCACCTTTGGCTGAGGATAGATCTGGTGTGGAGGTTTCAAACCGGGATGAGGTTGCCGTCGATGCAGTCCCGATATCTATGTTTCAGCCTGCTGTCGATGTGGAGTCCGGAAAGGGCCTCGATCCTCTGTAATCTTGTACTTCTTGGTGTTTTGCCCGACCTGTGGGCTCTTCTGTTTTTGGATGGTTTCTGTTGAACGCTTTGGACACCTTTTGTTTTATTTAGCTACTTGTAGTAACTTTATTATGTGGTGTTTTTTGTTCGCGCTTGACTTTTTGTTTCCGCTTTTGTGCTTTTTAGTCGTTTTCGGATAACAACTTTTTAGCTAGCGTTTTGACTTCTTGTTTTCGCTTTTGTGCTTTTTAGTTGTTTTCGATTAACAACTTTTTAGCTAGCGTTTTGACTTTATGTTTCCGCTTTCGTGCTTTTTAGTTGTTTTTCGGATAACAACTTTTTAGCTAGCGTTTTGACTTCTTGTTTTCGCTTTTGTGCTTTTTAGTTGTTTTCGATTAACAACTTTTTAGCTAGCGTTTTGAAACTTCTTTCGATTTCGTTCTTTTCGCTTGTACTTTTTAGTTGCTTTTTGTAAAGCAACTTTTTAGTAAGCGTTTTTCGAAATCCTGGTTCTTGCCGTTTTAAGGCTTCTTTCTTGGGCCGAGCTTTTTCTCGGACATCGGGTGCTCGAGTACCTCCTTTTTGTTAGGTCCGACTTTGTTGTTGGTCGGTCCTTTTGAGTTATTTCTGTAATCTCTTTTTATTTGGCTTTTTGAGCCATTTTAGAGTTACTTTATAACTCTTTGTTAGGTCCGACTTCGTCGTTTGGTCGGCCTTTTTAAGTTATTTTTGTAACCTCTTTTTTATTTGGCTTTTCGAGCCATTTCAGAGTTACTTTATAACTTCTCACATTAATTTGAACCTCGTCGCTTTATCTTTGCCGACCTTGTATGGTCTCTTGGCAAATGATTTTTTGCGTTTTGCCGAGCATAAATTAATGCGCCTTGGTGGGGTACTTTCTAGGATTTGCTTCATCATGAGGAAGAGAAAATAGAGAAATTTGATTAGTATTAAAAAGAAAGAATATTTACAAAGTGTTTACCCTTTAGGTCGGGTATCCTACTTAACCGGGTGTCTCATTAAAAAACCCTTGTAGGGAAAAAGAGTACACCTCGGGTTAAGTTTTTCTAGCTGTAGTACCGTCTTAGATTACAGGCGTGCCAGGTCCTGGGCAGCTCATTGCCTTCTAGGTCGGATATTTTGTAGTAGCCTGTCCCTAAGACTTCTGTTACCTTGTAGGGCCCTTTCCAATTTGCGGCCAGCTTTCCTTCTCCCGACTTTGTGTTCCGATGTCATTTCGGATTAGAATCAGGTCGTGACTGGAGAAGCTTCGCTTTATTACCTTTTGATTGTATCTGAGGGCCGTTCGCCGTTTTAAGGCTTCTTCTCGGATTCGGGCTCTTTCTCGGACCTCGGGGAGGAGGTCGAGTTCTTCCCTTTGTGCCTGTGGGTTGCCTCTTTCGTTGTAGAAGATGACTCTGGGCGACCCTTCATCTATTTCGATAGGAATCATTGCCTCCATCCCGTAAGCTAGCCGGAATGGGGATTCTCCCGTTGTAGAGTGCGGGGTTGTCCGATATGCCCATAGTACCTGGGGGAGTTCGTCGGCCCACGCCCCTTTGGCCTCTTGGAGTCTTCGCTTTAACCCGGCCAAGATGACTTTATTTGCAGCCTCTGCTTGTCCATTGGCTTGTGGGTGCTCGACCGATGTGAATTGCTGTTTGATTTTTAGTTCGGCCACCAAGTTCTGAAAACTTGTGTCCGTGAACTGTGTTCCATTGTCTGTTGTGATGGAGTAGGGGACTCCGAACCTCGTGACGATGTTTTTGTATAGGAATTTACGGCTTTTCTGAGCCGTAATAGTGGCTAAGGGTTCGGCTTCGATCCACTTTGTGAAGTAGTCGACCCCTACTATGAGGTATTTGACTTGCCCCGGTCCTTGTGGAAACGGGCCGAGTAGGTCGAGTCCCCATTTTGCGAAGGGCCATGGCGCAGTGATGCTGATAAGGTCTTCGGGCGGTGCCTTGTGAAAATTGGCGTGTTTTTGGCAGGGGGGGCATATTTTCACAAACTCTGTCGCGTCTCTTTGTAAGGTCGGCCAGTAGAACCCGGCCCTGACTACTTTCTTGGATAGTGCCCGAGCTCCGAGATGGTTCCCACACATGCCTTCGTGGACTTCTTCGAGGACGCCCTTTGTTTCTGAGGTCGGAACGCACCTAAGGAGGGGGTTTGAGAATCCTCTTCTGTATAATACGTCGTGAATTAGCGTATAATTCTGGGCGTCCTTTGTAAGCCTTTTAGCTTCTTTTCTTTCTATGGGGAGAGTTCCTGACTTCAGGTAGTTGAGTATGGGGGTCATCCATCCTTGTTGTTGGTTGGATATATTTAACGTTTCTTCCTCTCTTAGCACGGAGGGAGATTGTAGGGTTTCTTGGAGAAGACTTCTGTTGTTGCCTCCGGGCTTGGTGCTAGCGAGCTTCGAGAGGGCGTCTGCCCGGGCATTTTGTTCCCGAGGTATGTGCTGGATTTGTATTTCCGGGAATTGTCGTAATTGTGCCTGTGTTTGGTCCAGGTATTTTTTCATAGTAGGGTCTTTGGCCTGGTAACTTCCATTTACTTGTGATGTGACGACCTGGGAGTCGCTGAAGATCGTGATTCTCTGGGCTCCGACCTCTTCGGCTAGCTTTAGTCCTGCTAGTAGGGCCTCGTATTCGGCTTGGTTGTTTGAAGCCTGGAACTCGAATTTTAAGGATAGCTCTATCCGTGTTCCTTGGTCGCTTTCGAGTATAACACCGGCTCCGCTTCCAGTTTTGTTTGAGGACCCGTCGACATACAGATTCCACGAGAGTGGGGTTCCCGGGGTCTCAGTATATTCTGCGATGAAGTCGGCTAGATATTGAGATTTTATGGCAGTCCGGGCTTCATAGTGGAGGTCGAACTCGGACAGTTCCACCGCCCATTGTAGGATTCGTCCTGCCATGTCTGTTTTTTGTAGGATGTGTCTCGTGGGTTGGTTCGTCCGGACTTTGATGGTGTGGGCTTGAAAGTAGGGACGGAGCCTCCGAGCCGTGAATACTAGGGCGTAGGCGAATTTCTCTATTTTCTGATAGTTTAATTCGGCCCCTTGTAGTGCCTTGCTTACGAAGTATATGGGGTGTTGTCCTTGGTCATTTTCTCGTATTAATGCTGAAGCAACTGCCCGATGTCCGACCGAGAGGTATAATACGAGCTCTTCCCCTTTTAAAGGTCGGGTTAGGATTGGTGGCTGCCCGAGGAATTCCTTGAATTCTTGGAAGGCTTTTTCGCACTCCGGGGTCCATGAGAAGGGTTTCCCTTTCTTTAGGAGTGAGTAGAGAGGTAGTGATTTTATCGCTGATCCTGCCAAGAATCTTGATAGGGCGGCTAGCCTTCCATTTAGTTGTTGTACTTCTTTGACACACGTCGGGCTCTTCATTTTGAGTATCGCTTGGCATTTGTCCGGGTTTGCTTCGATGCCTCTTTGAGTCAGCATGAAGCCTAAGAACTTTCCGGCTTCTGCGGCGAAGGTGCACTTGGTCGGGTTAAGTCTCATGTTGTGTTTCCTGAGGGTGCCGAAGACACTTGTGAGGTCGGGAACCAAGTTTCTGTCTTCTTGTGTCTTTACCAGCATATCGTCGACGTACACTTCTAGCTGTAGCCCGATGTGCTCTGAGAATACTTTGTTCATTAGCCTCTGGTAGGTTGCCCCGGCGTTCTTCAGCCCGAAGGGCATTACTACGTAGCAGTAGTTTGCCCTTGGGGTTATGAACGAGGTCTTTTCTTGGTCGGGTCCGTACATCGGGATTTGATTGTATCCCGAGTATGCATCCATGAAGGAGAGATATCTGTAGCCTGAGGCTGCGTCGACTAAGGCGTCGATGTTTGGTAGTGGATATGGGTCTTTGGGGCAGGCTTTGTTGAGATCCGTGTAATCGACGCACATCCTCCATTTTCCGTTGGGCTTTTTTACCAGGACCACGTTTGCGAGCCATAGGGGATATTTTACTTCCCTAATGAATCCTGCATCTAGCAGTGCTTGTACCTGTTCTTCTATTGCCTGCATGCGCTCGGGTCCGAGCTTCCGGCGTCTCTGTTGGGCGGGTCTGGATCCCGGGTATACTGATAGCTTATGGCACATCAGGTCGGGACTTATGCCTGGCATGTCGGAGGCCTTCCAGGCGAAGAGGTCGGAATTCTCCCTTAAGAGGGTTATGAATTCCTCCTTTAGGCCTGCTTCGAGGTTTGCTCCAATGTTTGTTACTTTTTCAGGTGTGTTCCCGATTTGGATCCTTTCGGTTTCTCCCTCTGGTTGTGGCCGAAGGTCTTCTCGGGTTTGAACTCGCCCGAGTTCTATTGTGTTGACTTCTTTCCCTTTTAGGCTTAGACTTTCGTTGTAGCATCGCCGTGCTAATTTTTGGTCGCCTTTTAGGGTGGCGATTCCCTTTGCGGTAGGGAACTTCATACAGAGGTGTGGGGTTGAGACCACAGCTGTCAGTCTGTTTAGGGTTGGTCGCCCAATGAGGGCATTGTATGCTGAGGCAACGTCGACTATAATGTAGTCGATGCTTAACGTTTTAGATTGCTCGCCTCTTCCGAAGGTAGTGTGTAGCGAGATGTATCCTAAGGGGTGGATCGGGGTGTCCCCTAGCCCAAATAGGTCGGAGGGATAGGCCTTTAGCTCTTTTTCTTCAAGTCCGAGCTTGTCGAAGGCCGCTTTGAACAGGATATCTGCTGAGCTTCCTTGGTCAATCAGGGTTCGATGTAAGTTGGCGTTTGCTAGGATAATGGTGATCACCATAGGATCGTCGTGGCCGGGTATTATCCCCTGAGCATCTTCTTGGGTAAATGAGATGGTTGGCAGCTCGGGCAGGGGATTGTCTTCTCGGACATGATAGATCTCTTTGAGGTGTCTTTTTCGCGAGGATCTGGATGTTCCTCCGCCTGCAAAACCTCCGTTTATCATGTGTATGTGCCTTTCAGGGTTACGCAGGGTCTGTTCGGCCCGATCCTCGTTATCTCCCCTCCTTCTCTTTTTGGTCTCTTCTCCTTTCTCCGCTATGTATCTGTCGAGTTTTCCTTCTCTGGCTAGCTTTTCTATAACATTCTTCAGGTCGTGACAGTCATTAGTAGAATGACCGTAGAGCTTGTGGTATTCACAGTATTCGGACCGATCTCTCCCCGCTCTCTTGTGTTTTAAAGGTCGGGGCGGTGGGATTTTTTCGGTGTGGCATACTTCTCTGTAGACGTCTACCAGGGAAACTCGGAGGGGAGTGTAGCTATAGTACTTCCGTGGTTTGTCCGAGTTGGACTCTTCTTTCTTTTTCTGTTCTCGATCTCGGTCTCGGGGTGGGTAGGTTGATTCCTTCCTAGAAGAGTCTCTTAGCTGGGAGGTTTCCTCCATGTTGATATATTTTTCTGCCCGCTCTTGCACCTCGTATAAGGAGGTCGGGTATCGTTTGGATAGGGATTGGCTAAATGGTCCTTCTTTTAGGCCGTTTGCTAGTCCCATGATGGCTGCTTCAGTGGGCAAGTGTTGTATGTCCAGGCAGGCTTTGTTGAATCGCTCCATGTATTCTCGGAGAGTTTCTTGGTTACCCTGTTTGATCCCGAGTAGACTGGGGGCATGTTTTGCCTTGTCCTTTTGAATAGAGAACCTTGTTAGGAATTTTTTGGTTAGGTCCTCGAAGCTAGAGATTGATCCTGGTGGCAGGTTGTCGAACCACTTCATGGCCGACTTGGTGAGAGTGGTAGGGAAGGCTTTGCACCGAATCGCGTCGGAGGCGTCGACCAGGTATATTCTGCTTCGGAAGTTGCTGAGGTGGTGACTTGGGTCGGTGGTGCCGTCGTAGAGATCCATATCAGGTGGTTTAAAGTTTCGCGGTACCTTCTCCTTCATGATCTCTTGCGTGAAGGGATCATGGTTGTTTTCGGGGGTGGTGTCGCGTTCCGTCCGGTCTTTCAACTCGGCCTCTATCTTCCGCAGCTTTTCTTCTAACTCTCTGCGCTTGCGAGCTTCCCTTCTCAAATCTTGTTCAGTTTCTTTCTGCTTTTTTATGTCCTCTTCGAGTTGTTTCAGTCGGTTTTGCTGTGCCCGTACTGCTTCTAGAATTCCTGAGCTCTCTTCTTTTTCGGGATTTTGTGGATTTTTGTTTGGAAGTGATGTCTTTGGGCGATTCTGTTTGTTTCCTCCTGGAGTGCGTGGTGATAGAGGGCTGTCCGGTCGTTCTCCGGTGTCAATTTCCTCTTCTTGTTCTGATGTAGCGTGGTTATTGTTGGGAGGGTCGTCCGCCATGGTAAAGGGATGACTTCCAGGGTCCCCGGCAATGGCGCCAATGTTCCGAGGGTTACCTGAAACGTGTAGCTCGGTCGTCTGGCAAGACCCGAGGTAGGGGTACCGTGACCCGAGCTTGGTGTGCTGAGCGGCTGGGGGTTGTACCTGCAATGACACTCCGATGCTTAAGTTAGCATGGGTCCAAGCAGATATTGAGTAGAATTAGAGTATGAGTTATACCTGGGTGCTCCAGTGTATTTATAGTGGTTGGCCGTGATCTTCCCTGGATAAGATATTCTTATCTTATCTTATCTTTTGGGAGTTTTATCTCTATCTTTGCGGAACCGCCTCTTCTAGGCCTATTTCGGCCTTTAGGTTTTGGGCTGCGTTCCTTTTGATGGGCCTTCCTTGCTATGATGTCCGAGGTCCGACCTTTAGGCGTGGGCCTTTGGATGAGGTCGGACCTTCTGCGAACTTCCCGAGTTTGGAGAGCTCGGTCAGGGTATGAACAGTTACTTAAGCTACAACCAGATTGTAGTTGACCCAAAGGATAAGGAGAAAACATCTTTTACTTGCCCATATGGGGTCTTTGCTTATAGACGCATGCCCTTTGGTTTGTGCAATGCACCTGCCACTTTCCAAAGATGCATGTTGTCTATCTTTTCAAAACATGATTGAAAAATTCATTGAGGTTTTTATGGATGATTTTTTAGTGTTTGGTGACTCTTTCCGTAATTGCTTACACCATCTTGCCTTGGTACTAAAAAGATGCCAAGAAACTAATCTAGTTTTAAACTTGGAGAAATGTCATTTTATGGTAACCGAAGGGATAGTCCTTGGCCACAAGATCTCTAATAAAGGCATAGGGGTGGAAAGAGCTAAGGTGGAAGTAATTGAGAAATTACCTCTACCCAATAATGTTAAAGCAATTAGGAGCTTCATGGGACATATTCGGTTTTACAGAAGGTTCATTAGAGTTTTTTCAAAAATTGCTAAACCTTTGGGTATCTACTTGTCTCTGATGTATACCTTTTGTGTTTGATCAAGAATGCATGATGGCTTTTGAAGATCTCAAAAGAAAACTTTCCTCAACACCCATTATAGCCCCACCTAACTGGGATTTACCTTTTCAGCTGATGTGCGATGCATCAGATTTTGCTATTAGGTAAGTATTATGACAGAGGAAAGACAAATTAGTACATATTATATACTATGCCAAAAAGTTCCTTAATGAAGCTTAAAAGAACTACACCACCACTAAAAAGGAATTACTAGCCATAGTGTTTGCATTTGATAAATTTAGATCATACTTCATTGGTTCTAAAGTGATTGCTTTTACTGGTCATGCAACACTGAAATATCTACTTGCCAAGCAAGAATCAAAACTAAGATTGATAAGGTGGATCTTACTGCTTCAGAAGTTCAACATTGAGATTAAAGATAGGAAAGTGGTAGAGAACAAGGTAGCAGACCAACTGTCAAGAATCCCTTGTGAAGAAGGCAACACACACTCCTTGCGTGAATGAATGTTTTCCAAACGAGCAATTGATGTTGATTTATAAGGCACCCTAGTTCACAGATATTGCCAATTTTAAGGCTACTGGGGAGCTACCTTTAGAGATCAACAAACATCAAAGGAGAAAGCTCATCAATAATGCCAAGTATTTCATTTGGGATGAACCATATCTCCTCAAAAGATGTTTAGATGGAAAACTTAAAAGATGCATCTTAGAGGAAGAAGGACAGGAAGTTTTATAGAATTGCCATAGTTCCTGTTATGGAGGGCATTTTGGAAGAGAAAGAATTGTGGCCAAAGTACTATAGTATGGATTCTTTTGGCCCACCATCTTCAAAGATGCAAAAGAACTGGTGAAGAACTGCAATGAATGCCAAAAGAGCTGGAAACATGCCCAAAAGAAATGAGATGCCATAATACTTCATCTTAGAGCTTGAACTATTTGACGTATAGGGGATTGACTTCATGGGACCATTCCCAATCTCATACTTAAATAAATATATTTTGGTGGCAGTAGACTATGTGTCCAAGTAGGTAGAAGCCATTGTAACCCCAAAAAATGATAATAAAGCGCTGATGAACTTTCTCAGGAAAAACATCTTTAGCCGGTTTGGAGTTTCCAGAGCTCTTACCAGTAATGGAGGAAGCCATTTCTGCAACAGACCATTAGAGACCCTTCTCCTGAGATATGGAGTCAATCATAAGGTTGCCACACCTTATCACCCCCAAACAAGTGGCCAAACAGAAATATCCAACAGAGAACTCAAAATGATTCTTGAAAAAACTGTGGGGGCTTCAAAAAAAGACTGGTCAAAGAAGTTGGATGATGCCCTTTAGGCGTATAGGATAGCCTTCAAGACACTAATTGGGAGGTCTCCATATCAACTAGTGTATGGAAAGGCTTGTCACCTTCCAGTAGAGCTTGAACACAAAGCATTCAGGGCTCTCAAGTTGCTGAACCTTGATAATAATGCTGTTAGTGAAAGAAGGATCCTGCAAGTTCGGGGTTGAAAGTTAATTAAGAAAAAGTTGAGGGGCTAAAATGCAATTGTTAAAAGTTAAGGGAGTCAAAATGCAATTTTCAAAAAAGTTTGGGAGCCAAAATACAATTTTTAAAAGTTGTATAAAATATTATTATTTTATTTTTAAAATATTAATATATAATTTAATTAATAATATTATTTTATTAATAATAATAAAATATTGATAAAAATGCAATTGTTCCTAAAAGCCTCAGGAAGGCAGTTTTAAGTCCAGAATTCTCTAATTCTCTTTATTAAACACCTATGGAAAGGTATAAGAAAAGGTATAGAGGTATGTAAGGTAATGAAATAACAATTAGAAATTCGTAACCGTGTTAGAAAAAAAAGGAGTTAAAAGCTATATAGAAGTGTACTTAGCCTTATAAAGTAAACAGAGAATTGTGAAATAAGATCACTGTGATGTTGTGATGCTCGATTTATGATTGTGGAGAGATGATAAAGATCATTGTTAAGTGATGGAAAGTATGGTTATATGTGACATATGAGCCTTCGGGCGATGCTTGAGAAATATTATGCGGGGACACCCGTATTGTGCTGTTGCTTCCCAAACAGACTGCGGTAAAGAGAGTCCTATCCCTGCAAGCTGAATCCTTGGTAGAGGCCTAACTCACATATCTACGGTATATTGAAATTTGAGCAAATGCCAGCCCTGCAAGTCGAGAGTACTTAGTAGAAGGTATGCGGTACTTAATCTGTAATCGATTAAGTTTTGGGAAGGCCTTATCTGAATTGGAGGGTCGGATTGCATCGGGTAAGGGTCAAAACCTACAAATGAGCGCATTACCTGAAGTAGGACCAGACATGCATCATACTTGTTTGTGCATAACTGTGTGATTGCATATTGATTGTGATTGTGCATCTGTTTTTTATTTCCTTTGCTATTTGTGTGTTGGCTTATAATATTGTTATGTACATATTTGTTTGAACTTAATTATGATTATGTGATCACGGACATTATAAATGAACTTAACTGTAAATTCTGACCTTACTAAGAACTCCCCAGTTCTTACCCCTTACACCTCTTCAGATGGACACGGGAGTCTTGTTCTACAGGATTGATCTTCTATATGTCCACGAAGACCCAGTGCGCAGCGAGTATTAAACTATTGTGCGGCACCTCATGTACATAATTATGTAGTACTTGGTAGACCTTTTCATCATCCTATTATTAGACCTTTCTTCGACCTTGATGTACCCTATGACTTTCCTCTTTCTTGGATGCAACTTGAGGAGGATCCCAACATGATAGTTATCACTTCCGACAGTGACGAACTAGGTGAGACGCTAGTAGGTGGGCATCACCACTCTCCCGGTGATCTTCTATGAGGTACGTTTGGACCAGAGACGATGAGACTTTTTGAGGCATCCAGTCTAACTCCGGTACGTTACGGTGTTTCCTTCACTTTTGCTAGTATGCTTAGAGGGAGTAGGCATGTTATAGTGTTAGGCTAGCATGGGTGCCAGCTTAGGTGCTTTTTGGATGGGCAGGCCCTGGGGCGCCTTATGTACATATATGTATATATTATATGTGTGACTAATTAAGGGATGTTGTATCACAGTTCTATACATGTATGATTGAGCCACTTCTGTATTATGATGTAGATTATGGTGTGATGTTCTATGTATTGCCTTATACTATTCTCTGAATGTGTGTACCCATATTTCCTTGTTATACTGTATGTATGTGACTCTAAACTACTATTGTTCTTAAAAAAATTACTCGTAAACTCGCGAGGTGTTAACAAAGAACAGGCTTATAGTTATTAAATATTACTTAAGTTGGGGAAGCAAGTTAGTAACGTTCAGCTTCTAGTATGATCATGACATGCTGGGAGTTGGGCCGTTACATTTTCTCTATTTCTCCAAACCAAAAATACTGTATATATCCCCTTAGTTTTTTTGTCAAAAAAACCCCGGTGCTTTGTGAATTCTGACATGACGCATTTACTTTCACTTTTAACCTGGTCTTAAAGTTTTTGGTGGATCGGAATACTAAAAATGCTCTTCATGTTCAAATTACAATTAAGACTCTTATTTTTCATGTATCTTTCTGGTTGACTATTAAATGGTAATTTTTTAGATTTTCATAAATTAATGTCTAAGGTTTGACTTGTTCATTTCTTAGTCCTTGTTCAACAATTGTATATCCAGGATAGCACTGTGGGTTTACTATTTGGCTTGCTTCTAGTTTTGTGTGGCAGCAGTGGTCTTCTGCAAAAATTTATTTCAATGGGAAAACTGTATGTCTCTCCGTATGCAATATTTTCTCTGGTTCCTTTGTATCATTTCATAAAACACCTTTTTGATTAATTATCAAGAACTATTTGTTTTCTTAATCAGTTAATGCTCTAATAATGTTGCTATATTTCTATACTAGTTTCCACTTTCAAGAGTTCTTTAAGGCCTAAACTTAAGGGCGCAATTTTTTCCATACAAGTCCTTGTCCAAATAAACATTAATATATCGACTCCAAGATATATTTAACACTATTTTCAGGTCCTCTTTTTAGGGGTTTTTTATGATATTTTTTTTGGTCGGGGGAAAGGGTTAGATATGATCATTTATATTATTGAATATATCTAATTGTTTATTGTTTATAACTTTAGGATGCTAATGAAGTCCTTGTATCTCACTACTACTTCTGTCTTGCCTTGGTCATTTGTTCCTCGCTTTCTTAAACTGATGATGCAGCTTTCATCTCATATAAGGGTAAGTCATAGTTGTTTCAAAGTTTTACTTCCACTTTCTTGCCTCTTTTTGCAATTTTCATGAGCTTCCTTTCCTTTCCACACAAATGAACTTTATCAGCTAGCTATTGTTGCTTTCTGCTTACTCTCTGCATGGGTAAGAAAACAATATACTAAGATTTCCTTTATTTGTGTGCCATTCCATATTGATTTTCCAAAATAATTCAAAGCCTAATGGCCTTGTCTAACATCTGTTTATATACAATTTGTTGGAGTAAACAATTAGTTATGATTCTATGCATTTTGTTAACTTTATTTAATATCTTTCGAGTGCAATGATAATCTCGGCCTTCGTCTTGAGTTGGGTTCATTTATGGCTAGTGTTATGGTTTCAACAACATATTTTGCTCAACATACTTTGGATCAGGTATCATTCTTGTGCTTACTTACTTTTTCTGAATTCTGAAGTTCATTGCAGTTGTCTGATTATGCTTTCATATTATATATAGGTGGAACCAATTCAAAACCTATTTGCAGCTCTTTTTCTCTAGAATTTCAAAATGCTTATACATGTGCAATTTCTTTGGAGCCATGTTGATATCTTGCTGGCCATTATATTCACTTTTATTAAAACACAGTGGAAGAAGATTTGATGTACATAGGAATATGAATTTTGAATTCTTTGAGGAAGGTGAGGCCAATCTTGTTTGTTGCTTACACTGATCTGCTTACATCACACCCTAGTTAGCCTATATTTGCTGCCATGAATTGCTGCAACTAAAATGATTCAACAAAGTGTTTAGAAAAGAATTCAACCTATATGTTTGAATATTGTTCTGTAACATGTAAGGATCCGAATGAAGATCTTGGTTAATAGTTACTGACAATTACTCAAATTAATGGTGTTGTAGCTCAGCTAGGGTTTTGGTAATTAGGGTCTTGTAAAACAATCCAACTATGCATACACTCTTTATTATAGTGATGACTGTGCATCATGTTATATTTTTCTATGCTTTTTTATATAAGAATTTAACTAAATCATGCTTAATTATTGAGTGTTTTTGTGCTTAATTCATAAGATTACTTTCATCTCTCTGATTTTGATTTATGTTGTAGAAAAAGGTAGCCAAGGAAGTAAAAAGTACAAAACAAAGCACTCATTGCGAAGGAACAATTGAAGACATCGAGCACCCAAATCAGCATGACCATGCCTTCTTCAATGAAGTATAATTTGATCTGTGGAGCTCCAATTGATGCCCTCCTAATTTCATTGGAAAGTAGACATCTAGAGCTTTCAAACGATATATAATAATATGGGATAGACATTCAATTTAGGATTCAAAAGCTAGCATTGAAAAAGGACCCTGGAAGCAAGCCTGGCGCTCTTGTCTAGCACTCTCCAGCAAGCTTGCACGAGAGCGCCAACATCCTAACAGCATGACCTTACCCTCTTCTAAGGAGCATAACTTGAGCTGCAGAGATCCAAATGACGTGATTGGAAAGTAGACATTTATGACTTTCCAATGATATATAATAGTATGGGATGTACAGTAAATTAGAGCCTCAAAATCTGGCATTAAAATGGACCCTGGAAGCAGGACTGGCATTATTGTCTGGCACTCTCTAGCAAACTTGCTCGAAAATGCCAGGATCCGGACAACATGACCTTGTCCTCTTCAAAGGAGCATAACTAGAGCTGTAGAGGTTTAAATGATGCGCTTCTAGTTGCGTTAGAAAGCTAACATTCAAAGCTTTACAACGATGTATAATAATATATAGTGGGCATGAAATTGGAGCACAAATAATTGGCATCTTTAAAGCCCCAAAAATGAACCAACATGAAGCAACAAAGCAAGCATCAAGCAAGGTCAAGCCCACCAACCTTGTCACACCTTACCAACCTTGTGCCCACGTTCTCCACCGGCGTTCTCCAACCAACTTCATGAAACCTTGTGTCCACGTTCTCCACTGGCGTTCTCCAGCCAACTTCATGGAGAACCCTACTTTCACCTCACCAACAACCATGCTCTCCAAAGTTCTCCAGCAAACTTGATGGAGAATGCCACTCACTCACCATACTTGACACTCCCTTGACAACACCTTGACACCCTTGTCACAACCTCAAGGCCACGCTCTCCCTCAAGTTCTCCCAAGAACGCAGTTCAAGCCTCAGCATGATGGTGTCACACTCTCATGGGGCATTTTTTGGCAAACATAACGTTCTCCTGGGAGTGTCCACGCCCTCTCCCAGCACTCTCCAAAGAGTGCCTCACAAGAAAATGCCTACGATTAATTTTCAAGAAAGAAATTGGGACTTGTGCCTACGCACAACCTGCTATGCGTACGCATACTGGGGAAGTTTGCGAAGGTGCGTAAGCACAACCCTTGGTTCGTATGCACAATGACTGGCGCTCACTTTTTACGCTCGCACACCAATGCCCATGCAAGCGCCAAACACCCCTCGAGCATCATTTTGGTTCACTTAAAATCACTCCAAGTCCATGCACATTCAAGCAAGCAAAGCCCACAAATGCCACTCAATCAAAGCCACAAGAAGCATCTAGAATAGATCATTTTCATTTTATTGTAATTTGCTTTCAATTTCATTTCAATTGGTACTTTTGGCTAGCTTATAAATAGGTTTTAGTTCATCATTGTAAGGGGCACTACCGAGAGAGTCTTCGGACTTCTCTCTTCTCACCCACATTTCTCTTCTCTTCCATTTTCTTTCTTACTTTGTAAATATTTTAGTTATGTATTACTAACTTTTTCCATTGGGAAAGAGAGCTCTATTGCGATTTGATGGATTAAATTATTTTTATTCTTCTTCTTCTCTTGGGATAGAAATTGAATGTACTTGGGTTTTGTGATTACCTTGGAAAGGGAATCATAGAACCATGCTTGAAATCTTTCTGACATTGGATTCGATTTGGGGTTGGTCGGATATAGTGACATGTAATTCTTCTAATACTTGGATCTATGAAGGTGTGTGGTATAATCAGTGATCAAACTTCATCTCTTCTCATGAGCAATTAGATCAAGGAATTGGCAATTGTTCAAGAGTGGGGAGATTGAATTGCCAAGGGATTGGAATTCAATCACTCATGATTGCCAAGAGATCAATGAATTGCATGATTGAATATGAGATGAAAGCAACTGATCCGGAGAATTCAATATCTCTTTATTCCAACGTTCATTTTATCTTTCTTTCTTATATTTACTTTATAGCCATTTACTTTCTTGCACTTTACTTTTCCGTACTTTACTTTCCTTGCCATTTACTTTCTTGCACATTATTGCTTTTCTTTACTTTCATGTCATTTATATTTCTTGTTGCTTATCACCCAATTATGATAGTCTAACTAGAATAATCAATCAACTATTTCTTGCATAATCCATTAATCTCTGTGAGATTCGACCTCACTCTTTGTAAGTTTTATTACTTGATACGACCCGGTGCACTTGCCAGTAGTTATTACGAAGGATAAATTTTTTCCGCATCATATAGACATTCTTTTGATACTAATATTTTATTTTAGTTTGATAATACTATGAACTTTTTTATTTTTTAAATATTATAAATGTTCGAATACAAGTTAGTTGAAAATTTGTATTTATTAAAGTTATATTTATTTTGTATGAAAACATGTTTATTTTGCAATAGAAAAAACTAAAAAAAAATTTATTTTACCCTATTAACGAATTTTTCATCTATATTTAGAGTTTAAAAATGCTTTCCCAAGGTTTCAATTACTGACGAAAAATCTGTCAAAAAATCGGACGGTTGAAGCAAAATGAAAGTGACAATTACTGAGGGAAATCTGTCCGTAAATCACTAACAAAAAATCTGTTGAAAAATCTTACAGTTTTTCAACGAAAGGGGGGACTATTACCGAGGAAAATTTTGCCGGTAACGGGAAAAAATCTATCGGTAAACTACCGACAAAAAAAATCTATTGGTAAATAATTTCTGATGAGCCTTTTACAGAAAATCTTTCGATAACCAAAAATTCACCTGTAATAAATACTAAATCTATCTGTAATAAGCAATTTTCTAGTTGTAACCGCTGGTGGTCACTGCCGGCATCGCTTGTGGTAACGATGGTGGAGTGTCTTCTCTCGTTGGTTGGAGGAAGAGGAAATTAGCGTTGAGGGAGGGAGGCATGGTGTGTGTCTTTGTTAGGGGAGGGGAACATCACCTTAAGTTAGTTGTTTTTTATTTTTCCGCCGTTAAAACGACGCTGTTTTAAGGAAAATTAAAAAACCGGAACCTTTAAAAAATTCAGCCAATTTGTCTGGTTCATCAGTTAACTATCAGTTTAATCGATTTTTCTACCAGTTTTTTATAAGATTTTGGGAATTAATTAGACCGGTCGATGATTGATTCCCGTTAATCCAATCGAACTGGTCAGTACGGTCCAGTTTTTAGAATTTCAGTTTATTATAATATAATGTTGGGAGTTTGGAACCAACGTTTTCTGTCATATTCTCATGAATATACAATTAATCTATTGATTGATGCATTAGATAATTTAGATCGTAATATTCAATAAAAAAATAAAAAAAACAACGGAAGAGGACATTATTATTGATCTCTGGAACGGAGGGCCTTTCTGTTTGTTAATAATTTGCACGTTGAAATCACAAAGGAGTCTATTGTGATGATATATTTTGGTTTTCGACACTGATGGCTTTGTCTATTTGTTTCTCCTTATATTTTTATTTAGTTTTCTTTCTTATAATGAATCCAATTGATAAACAATAAATATTCTTGCATTATTTGCTATAAATAAGTGAGAGGAATTCCTGTAAAAGGATTAGAAGATCCCACAAACTTTGAATTGCGTGTCATTCTTATATTTTTGTATTAAGACATTCATATAATTATATTTTATTGTATCATACTTATATGTATATGTATGTGAATTTAAGAGTAATATAGATAAAAATCATGTACATGCATATATTTTGGTTAAGAACATTGAGAATTAAGAATTTTTTTCTTAATCAAAATTATTCTTTTTTTTTGTTTGTGTTATACAAAAAAATTATTAATTTTTATATGTAAATGTATGTTTATAATTAAGGTCTCACAATATTATATGGTTGTTATACATTGTGTTTTATTGTGTAGCATCATTATTTTTATATTATGTGCGCATCTTCAATTTTTATTACATAAGAAAATTAGTAATAATTTAGATGATTGTACTCATCTATTTTATAAAATCTTGGTTTTGAAATAAATTAATTAAACATTATACTTTTAAAGTAGTATTTTTTTTAAAAATTGATTTATTTTGAACATTAAGAGTGTGGTGATATGTAATTTATGTGAATATTGGTCGACCCAAAGAAAGGTCTATATTTGACAGAGTTATATATATATATTAATGGTAAATATATGTTTGGATAACTAATTAAAAATAAATCAATACATATTATTTATATGGTCAATAATCGGCACAAAAAAAATTTATTGTTTGACCAAATAATAAACAACGAACCTTATGTTTAATTTCTATTTGATTATGCAATTATTAATCAGTCCAAATGAAGGTTGGTGTTAGCCAATTGATAAAAAAATATATGCAATAAAAAATAGATATAATTTTCAAGTTTTTATGTGAATAATAACTCAATCCAAAATAGGCTTATTTTTTGACTGAAATCACTAAATTATGTTGAGAATATTTGGTAAGTCGTACTAAATAAATTTATGTGTAAGTAATTTATACGGGTATGGATTGGTCCAAAAAAAATTTTGTATTTGACCAAATTATATACGCATTTGTGATAATAAACATGTAATACTTATCTAATTTTATGTGAATAATAAATTTGTACAAAGATAAACTTATTGTTTGACAATATTTATTATCAATGTTTAATTAGTGTATTAAAAATATCGATTACAAAATATTTCTATCCAAAGACTAAATATTAACGTTGTGGCCACCATCATATAAATTTTATTTACACAATATGTAACTTAAGTAAAGATATTTTATTTTAAAATTAAGTTTGTCAATGTTTGTATCTAGACTTTGCATTAAAAATTGAATAAGTCTCAAATAGCAAAATTGAACCTTAAAAGGTTAGATTGCTCAAATCGTATAAGTCTTGTGATCTTAAAATATGAGATTCTAAAAGACTTACGGACAGTTGTGATCTTAAAATATGAGATTCTAAAAGACTTACGGACAGAAATGAAGGTTACTACTACAAAAAAATTTTCTTAAGAATAAGAAATACAAAAGCATTATATTAAAAGTAATAAGATTTGAAACAAGTATGACATTTGTCTTGTAAGCAAAATAGGGTGTATACACGACTGCAGATCTCACGAGCGCAATGACATCCAATAACAAAAAGCTAGGACGTAACATTGTAATCGCCAATTTGCCATTCTTTATACTTCTTTGATTCTGTTCCTGGACGTTCTTCAGCTGCAGAATCGAAACGTGATGGAGTTTTGTCCTTCTCAAGATGCTCTTGTAATTCTTGACCGCAAATCGAGAGTTGCAAAGTGTCTCCAGGTGAGAATGTTACTTTCAGTGAGCTTCTCAGCCAAAGGTATGTTGAATGGTTTGTTGGCGGAGGTGGCGGTTGCATTCACCATTATTGCAGTATCTTCAATGGAGTGTTCGTAGTTGTTGGTGTCATTAATTGAACATGAATCATCGGCCATGAATCAGTATGGCTCGTGATACCATGTGAACATTCATAGAGAAAGAGAGAAGAAAGACGAGACGAGAAAGAGGAATTATGTTGTTGTCTGAATATTGTGATTATCCATCGAGTCTGTTAGAGTGCTAGGTATATATAGTATGGAGTAACAGATATAACTAACTAAGCACACTTGGACAATTCTGTTTTGCCTAACAGCTTTAACTAACACATCAGTACATCACACTTTACTATCCTAACAAGAATCCTGTACGAACTAATGTTGCAATATCACTAGCCAAGGAATAATGCTGAAAAATCGTTAATTTGAGAAGCAAGCGATCATTGACCATGTTAACACTGTTTTGAGAGACAATTAGACAAAGCCCTAAAGACTATGACACCCCAAAAGACAAAAAATAGCAACCATGGAGCTCATGAAATACAGTTTGACCGTTGAGTTTATGTCAATGGGGGGAGAAAACATCAAGAATGAATTACAGATTCATGAAAGTACCCAGTTACTGCAGTGGGTAATATAATTATCTACTCTCACCAGGAGCATGGAGTTGAAGCAACCAAAGACAAAGTGTCAAAGATAACTTTAGTGATGGAGGGTTTCAAATACTATTGTTAAGTTTGTCACAGGTAAATGATGTTTAAATCAACACAATGTCTCAACATGATATGCACAAATAATACAACTCAACTCAATCACAAATTAAGATTTACTTCTTTTTCTTCTCTATTATTAGCTTTTAATTGCCTTATGGGGCAGAAAACACAGGCTACATTAGGTAGCTGAAATAGGAGTCATACAAAAAAGAATGTCTTGAAGCTGGAGACAAGTTTATAAAATAGTGTATCAAATTTCCTATATTTTCATAGGGAGACAGATATTGTAGTCTGTATTTGTTATCTATTTCAACTACCAACAGTAGCCTCAGATATTTATTCCAAAGAACATAGTATATCATATCCTTGAATATTTTTATAGATTAGCAAAGCAACCCAAC
Source organism: Arachis stenosperma (assembly GCF_014773155.1). NCBI lineage: Eukaryota > Viridiplantae > Streptophyta > Magnoliopsida > Fabales > Fabaceae > Arachis > Arachis stenosperma. The sequence continues at coordinate 53,169,616 of NC_080386.1, forward strand.
CCCCTACTTATTTGAGAAACAACTGCTAAATCCTAAGGTTGTGATGGTTCTGGAAACAAACTCAAGGAACTTATCAGAGACTCGTATACCTCTATACCATTCAAGTACACTGTTTCTCGTAGATGCTGCAAAAGTTAAGGTCACAAGAGTTACCTGAAGAATAAACAAAATATCATTCAGTCATCATGAATAAATAGGAAAAGAATTTTCAAACCTCGTTGTGGTCATGGAGCAAGATGGGAGTGTTTCTCATTGGAGAGAAACCAAGAACTGGAATTCCTTTTTGTCTAAGGAATCGGGCATCAGTAGTCGAAGCGAGAATTTCAGGCTTTGAAAGCTTTCCTCCAGCTGATGTTATAGCTTGCTTGAACACTGACCACCATGGATTGGAATCATTAATTGCAGTCATTAATGGCCGTCCCAAGTAGTCTCTAATGGGTCCTTTCTCAATTAACTGCAATATTTGGTTGCCCAAAGACAAGACGAAATCATTATGTTGCGCTCAAGGTGTGAATGACGAAGACCGATATTTAACAATAATCACAACTTTATTAATGTCTCTTGGTTTGTTAACAAGTAATTTACAACATTTCTTATATCCGTAAAAAGAATGTTAGAAATTACAGAAATTCTTGCATGATCCCAGTGCGCTCTAAAAGCAACCAACTACTCAAATTTCATTTATAATAATTAAAATATATTAAAAAGATTAAAATTGAACAGGTTATAGTTACTCTTACAGCATGCATTAAATGTACTCTAAACACGTAGTAGTATTTCTCTATGCATTATGATACTTGCTAGCAAAGCGGCAGCTAAAAAGGATAGTTGTGCACATAAAAATCATTTATGACAGCATCAACTGATAAAAGGAAAATTGTACCTACGGTCAGGAAATTTTCAACTTTAACGAATTCTAGTCACTTGAACAAAATCTAACAACATGGAATCATTAAGAAACATGAATAATAAAAGAGAATAATATATATTGCAGCAAATGTAAGATTCAGAAATCTTTGCATCCAGGTGGCAAATGTGCAACATCAATGACAACCTCAGGCATGGAGTTTGCAATTTTCAAAGGCTTAAATATGTTTTCTATCTGTAAACTGTATCAAATTCAGTTTTGGTACATATAGCTTTTACTTATTTATTTTATTCTTTTGTTTAGCTTAATCCAAGATTTCCTGCAATATGCATATTTACTCCCTAAATAACCATTGCAATGGACCAAAAAGTTGTATAGGGCCGAAAACTAAAGGCCACTAGTCCAGTAAATTTTACTTGTAAGAAAATCATATACATATTGAAAGATTACAGCACTTAAATGTTTACAGCCGTCATTAAGTTTTGAAGAAGTTTTTACAAAACTGTTATATTGAAAGTTCATACCCAATAAGTTTTTACAATAAAATTTCACATTAATCCCACATCGTTGGATAGACTTTCAATACACTTTAATTCAATGTAGTACAAACTTCCAAACTCTATAGCTCACGTTGCGATAGAAGAGTAGATAAACTCCACAAGATAGCATTGGGAATGGAATAAAAAGAATGTTCATGGCATCTATAGATACGTTTATGCTAGAACCTAATTACATAATTTGATCCACAAAGTTGATCCCATCGAGTGGGAAATTATTTAGTTGTTGCTACAACTAGGAGCAGAATAAACTTAGACTACGCAACTTGATAATTAACTCCGTCTATGTTACACTTGCGGTACATAGCTGGTCCCAAGCCCGGATAAAGGAAGAGGGTTGTGTTAGGTCTTCGGCAACCAACATAAAAATATAGCCGAACCCCCATGACATGAATCAAAGACATTATTGCGCTAAAGTTAGGTCGTTGCCCGAAAGCAACGCGCCGTATGGCTCGAGTACGGTGTCAAAGCAAGAGCCGCTGCATCGGTGCTCGGATGTAGTGTTAAATGAGCAACGGTTCTCGTGTTTTCGTGAACGGACGAGGATAAATAAGCTAGTTCACAAAGTAAAAGGTAAAGGTCGAAGCGACAGAAGATTGAGATTTGGGACATGGAACATAGGCACTCTAACAAGAAAGTCCATGGAGGTGATGGACACCATGACAATGAGGAAGATTAATATTATGTGCCTACAAGAAACGAAATGGGTTGGTGCAAAGGCTAGGGAGTTGGATACTTCTGGTTTCAAACTTTGGTATACAGGAAATGTGAAGAATAGGAATGGGGTTAGAATAATTGTGGATAAGCAGTCGAAGAAGAACGTAGTGGATGTCAAGAGGGTGGGAGATTGGATCATCTCTATTAAACTTGTGGTGGAGAGAGATGCTTTCCATGTGATTAGCGCCTATGCACCGCAAGTGGGTTCGGACGAACAACATAAGATAAGGTTTTGGGAGGATCTAGAGTTTGGTTCAAGGCATACTTTTGGGAGATAAGATTTTCTTAGGAGAAGATTTAAATGGCCATGTTGAGAGAGAAATGACTGGATATGGGAGTATTCACGGAGGTCATGGTTTCGGGATGATCAATGCCGAGGGTAAAACTATTTTGAACTTTTCCTCAACCTTTGATCTTCTCATCGCAAATACATGTTTTAAAAAGAGAGAGAACATCTTATAACCTATAAGAATGGCATGACAAGCTCTCAAATCGACTTCTTGTTGAGGAGAGTCAACCAGAAATTTTGCATTAACTGTAAAATTATCCTGGGAGAGAGTTTGACAACACAACATAGGGTGCTCGTCATGGATTTTCGCGTTGAACAAAAGTTGAGGAAAAGACATCATACGAAGAACCCAAGAACGAGGTGGTGGCGAATGAAAGGTGAGAAACAAAGAAGCTTCCTAAGACGGGTAGGAGAAGAGGCAAAGTGGGATGGGAATGGAAGCACAGAAGAGATGTGGAGGGAGATGGCAGAAGTTATTAGAAGAATAGCAAAATAAAGTTTTGGTGAATCTAAAGGAGTAGGACCAAGAGACAAGGAGTCCTGGTGGTGGAATGCGAGTAAACAAAAAAGATAAAGATAAAAAGGGAATGCTTTAAAGAATGGTCTTTTTGCCGCAATGCAGATAACTGGGAAAAATATAAGACGGCTAAGAAAGAGACAAAAGTGGCTGTAAGTGAAGTAAAAACAAGAGCATACGAGGGTCTCTACCAGTCTTTAGGCACGAAAGAAGGAGAAAAAGGTATATATAGAATCGCAACAAGCCGGGAAAGAAGAACGAGAGATTTGGATCAAGTTAAGTGCATAAAGGATAAGGATGGAGAGGTGTTGGCTCAAAAGGAGAAGATAAATGAAAGGTGGAAGAACTACTTCTACGAGTTATTTAATGAAAGACAGAAGACTCTTCCGAGCGTTGGTCGATTATGCACAAGGGAAGAAGATCAAAACTTTGACTAATATCAAAGGATTCGAGACTTCGAGGTAAAAGAGGCTCTAAAGCAGATGAAAAATGGTAGGGCAGTAGGACCTGATAATATTCTGATTGAGGTTTGGAAGGGTCTTGGAGAAAAAGATATCAACTGGTTAACCAAGCTTTTAATGAGATTTTAAGGTCAAAGAAGATGCCTAATGAGTGGAGAAAGAGCACCTTGGCACCTATCTACAAAAATAAGGGGGATATACAAAGTTGCGAAAACTATAGAGGGATTAGGTTTATGAGTCATACTATGAAGTTTTGGGAAAGGGTGATAGAACGAAGGTTGAGAAAAGAGACACAAGTAACAGAGAAACAATTTGGATTTATGCTAGGAAGATCTACCACTGAAGCGATATACCTATTAAGAAGGATGATTGAGAGATATCATAGTAGTAAAAGGGATCTACATATGGTGTTTATTGATTTGGAAAAAGCGTATGATAGGGTACCAATGGATGCCTTATGGAAGGTTTTAGAAAATGGGAGAGTAAAGATTGCATATATTCGGGCAATTAAAGACATGTATGATGCGGTCACAACTAGTGTGAAGACACAAGGTGGTGTAATGGAGGAATTCCCTATTGGTATAGGATTACACCAGGGATCATCCTTAAGTCCATACCTTTTCACATTAGTCTTGGAAGTACTCACAAAGCACATCCAAGAGCCTGTGCCATGGTGCATGCTTTTTGCTGACGATATCGTCCTTATGGGAGAGTCAAGGGAACACCTAAATAAGAAGTTGGAGTTATGGAGAAAAGCTTTAGAAGTGTATGGTCTGCGCATAAGCTGTAGCAACATGGAATATATGGAATGTAAGTTCAGTTTGAGAAGGGAAAACCCCAATATAGAGGTGAAGATTGGAGAAAACATCCTAGAAAAAGTTAAAAGTTTTAAGTATCTTGGGTGCATCATACAAGATAATAGAGAGATTGAACAGGATGTAAATCATAGGATCCAAGCAGGTTGGTCAAAATGGCGGAGTGCATCTGGTTTTATATGCGACAAAAAAGTGCCCTTAAAACTTAAAGGTAAATTCTATCGCACCGCTATAAGATCGGCTATGCTATATGGTACGGAGTGTTGGGCGGCTAAAGGGGAGCACGAACATAAACTGAGTGTGGCAGAGATAAAGATGTTGAGATGGATGAGTGGTCATACGCGATTGGATAAAATAAAGAATGAAGATATAAGGGAGAGAGTTGGAGTAGCACCCATTGTAAAAAAGATGGTTGAATCGCGTTTCAGATGATTTGGACATGTGAGAAGAAGACCGATAGAACATCCAGTCAGGAGGGTGGATGAGATGAAAGATGGACAAAGGGCGAAAGGTAGAGAAAGACCTAAGAAGACCATCCATGAGGTGGTCAAACGAGATCTACATGTAAACGGTCTCTCTGTAGACATAATATATGACAGAACGCAATAGCATCGTTTGATTCATATAGCCGACCCCACTTAGTGAGACAAAACTTTGTTGTTGTTATTGTTGTTTATGCAACTTGATAATTGCCTCTATAGGGATACCTAATTCCAAACTCTCAAATAAATAACAGTGCAGACAAATAAAAGGATAATAGGTTCGTTTGCTTGTGCTTTCAGGATAAAAGAAGTACGTTTCTTTTTCTTTTCTTTTTTAACGAAAAAAAAAGTACTTATTTTATTTTTTGAGTTGTTTGTTAGTGATTCAATAAAAAAAAAAAACAAAAGTGTTTTCCACTTTCCACCTTGTTTCAGAAATAAGTCTAGCAAAAGCTGTTGAAGAGAGAGGAAAATCTACTAAAATATTAAGATTACTAATTTATTATCTTCATATATTTTTAAAAAGACGAATATATCCATTTAAAAAACATAAAACCCTAACCATTATACAAATCCTTATTTTCTCTGTTAATTAAATTAAAATAATATTTTTAATTAAAATATCATTAAAAATAGCATTGTTAATATTTTCTATGAAATATTTATGTAGAAATTTTGTTTTATACCGATTTTTTATTTTAAAAAATTACCATGTTATGTAAAATAATTTGTTTTTAAATCATGACCACAATTGTAATTTTATAAAATGTACTTATATATTTGTCATATTCAAACAACTTAATTGCTTCTAATTCTAATAAAAAGTACTTCCATAAATATATCCAAATACATTTCTGCTCCTACTACTTCTACTTCTACTTCCGGAGAAGTATTGCTTTCAACCGCACAAATAAAGAAGCCTATTATCTAAGTTTTAACTCGAGGAGAATCAAGTGTTTATGGGATAAAAAATACCAGAGTTTGGGTGCAAATCCCTCCTCCACTACTTTGCTTAAGCTATAGCTTTCCAGTTCATTCGTAAAGAAAAAAGAAAAAGAAAAAGATGGATTATGCTAAAACAAGACAAACAAAGTAGCATCAAATTGAGAAGGCCCTAAATCTGTTCTGAGTCTTGCAAATTTTTCGCACATTATACTGTATATTAAGTTACTAATCAGTAATCACCATATAGAAACAACCTAGCTTAGACATAGAAGCAATGCATGACCTATTTTTAATCAACATCCCCAAGACGAAAATCAGATAGCTATTACCTCATACGACATATTTCTAATAACTGGTGCCCATTCAGATGCGATTCTCCTCCTCATTTCATCAGGGTCCGTTGTAGGGGTCAACCTGAGATCAAAACCAGCCTCTGCTTCTGAAGGTTGCACATTCATCACAAACCCCTGCACACAAAAGAACATTTAACAATATTCAAAACCAACTATTAGAACGCACACATGAAAAAAGCAACCACAGCCTTAACAACTGTAAAAACACAAAGAAAAGAACCAAATACAGCAAAAACTAAATAAAAACAATGCTGGAGAAAGGTAATTTTTATCACAAATTAATTAGGACAATAATGTGACATACACTTCGGTGATAATGATACTACTCGGACAGAGATCACCTGTTCCACTACCACGTTCATATTCAAATTGGACGAGTGCCTATTTATTTTTATTTATTATTATTTTGGTGATTTTATAAGTTTCTTTCTAACAAGTGTCTAATTTTTATTGGTGGGACATGAATAAAAACACAACAGTAGCACAGGTGATCTCAATCTGATACAACCCTATTACCATTTCCATTTACATTCAAATACCTACTTAAGTGTTTATGTTCAAAATAAAAACTCTAACAATCGTCTTAATGTCCAGTAAGAATAAACAAATATGTATACAAGTTAAATCCAAAATAGATATCTCTCTAAAAACGATTTTTATACAGAAGTTGAATCCATAAACAAATAAACGAACTCAGATTCTGATTGCATCTAATTAGATGTCCAAGTAGAAGAAGTTTTACTTACAAGTTAAATCCAAAAATAAATATATAAATAAATGCACAAACAAACAAAAAAATGAACTCACAGATTCTGATTGAAGCCCAGCCTTGAGATAAACAGGATTAACCGAAACAACTTCCGAATTCAAAGCTTTCCCAGTCTTAACAACATCGAACTGGCTCTCCCTAAACCTGTTGATAACCTCAACGCTCTTCATCAAATTCTCCATGGCGCTCCCATCATACATCCAGGCCCCGTGTCCGGGTTGCCCCCTCGCCTTAATCTTCAGCCCCCACGGCGATCTATCGGCATAGAACACTCTGTACTCATCCCCAGGAGACGCCTGCCCTTCGTCGAGCGCAAATCCAACCTTCAACTCCGCGAACTCCTTCGATTCGACGAACTTAGCAGCCCCGTCGGCACCTCCAATCTCTTCGTCGGGGACGAGTGACACGTGGACGGATCTTGAGGGGGTGAATCCGCGGGCCTTGAGGTTGCGGATGGCCTCGAGGTACTGCATAGCGATGCACTTGTCATCCTGGGCGCCTCGGGCGAAGATGGCGCCGTCGTGGGAGCGGCGGAAGGCGGAGAAGGGAGGATGCTGCCATTTGGAGGGCTCGGCGGGGACGGAGTCGAGGTGGGAGTTGAGGAGGATGGAAGGGAGGGAAGGGTCGGTGCCTTGCCATGTGAGAAGGAGGAGGGGCTTGTTTGGGGAGAAGTAGAGGGTTTGGTAGCGGAGGGCGAGGGATTCGGCTTGGGAGATGAGGTAGGAGACAGCGGAGGAGTAGGCTGGGTTGGGGTGAGCGGTGTTGATTCGGAGGTAGCGTTGGAAGCGGGTGATTGAGGTATCTGCTTCATCTTGTTTCTCTTCCTGCTCTTGGGTTATAGTTGTGGAGAGGGAAAAGGGTGTGAAAAGGAGAAGGAGGAGAGTGAAGTGGATGAGAGAGAGATGAGATTGGCGAGAGTGTGAAATGGAGCTGGCCATGGCTAAGGGGGCAAGAGGACGGTCACTCGGTCAGTCAACGCCTACCTTCCGACAATGGTTTAATCGGAGTTCATGTTGGTGTGGGGTGGTGTAGACCTTTTGGGGACCTGCCTCATCAAGTTGCTTGATTGATGCACTTTTATCATTTAATTTTTATTTCGTTTTACTATTGATGTAAGATTCTTTCATGCCATAGAAAAAATTATTTAGAGCTTGTTTGGAATGGTAGATGATGCAGATTTTACAAAGCACAAATTAACAGAAGTATATCAAATCGCCTCAAATGATATTAAGAGAGTAGGTTATCGTTTCTACGAAATTAACAGATTAAACAAGTAATAATTAATTGATTATTCTAGTCAGAAAATTAAAAACTTAGGATTTCAAGAACAGTTAACATAAAAATAGAAAATTTAACAAAAGTAATAATAAACGAGTGAAAAAACAATATGATTAAGAGAGTTAAGGAGTTTAGATATATTCTTCCGAAAAAATGCTTTTCACTCTACACTTTGATTATACAAAATTATACTTATGTCAAATCATAAATAATTAAACTTCAATTCCTTGGTAATTCAACTTCTCTAATCCTAATCAATTATCAATTTCTTGATTAATCAATTGTGACAAGAGATTTAATAACGTTCACTGATTTAAAAATCACACAATTCTCAAGAATTAAACTGAGTTGATTCGATGTCACTTATCAAGTCCAAGTTCAAAACATAAGAATCATGAAAAGTTTTCAAGCTTAATTCAGTTAATTAACTTTTTCAAGATATTAAAAGAATTCAAGTCAGAAGAGAATTATTTTCTAACACATTTAAATCTTTTAGATGTAGAATGAAAACTCTTTCTTAAGAAAATATCAATACATTAATCAAAATCGAAAAGTTATAACATTAGTATATAGGAATCAACAGAGCTCCTAACATTAACCGAGGATATTAGTGACTCATGATTCAAAAGAAAACCTAGAATTATGAATTGTAAAAACTGCTGACGAAGCTCCCGTATGTGACTCTTCTTCTTATTATATTAACCCTAAAACTACTTCCAAATTCAAAACTAATTAAGACTCAACTTAAAAAAGAATCAAATCTAGCTAATTAATGTTTTTCTTCTCAAGTCAAGCTTTAGATCTTTCTCCTCATGATCCGCAATTAATGCTAGAATTCATGGACTTAGGTTAAGCCTTAAGTTAATCACTTAAGTATTTGAAGAGTTAGAGGACTTGCTAAATGAATTAAGGCCACTAGAAGAAGTCCATTTGGTGCCTAGAATGTATGGCCTCATGCGTGCAATGTATGGCCTAGTCTTGGGAGTGTTAGCTTCTATTTCATGCTTCACGTTGCACGCACACACCTCCCATGTTGCACGCATAGAATTCCATGGAGAATTACCCTCTGTTAGCTCCTTCACGTTGCACGCACAGGGACTCACATTGCACGACTAGCTTTTGGCATCTGTTGACTCTCTATTTTCTTTTCACGTTGCATGGCTAGGTGATGACTTACACCATCTATCTATTTTTTCATAAAGAATAACCATAGAATGGATAAATTTTCACTAATTTGATGCATTATTCAGATATGCATCATAAATTAGTAGGACACTACTTTGAAATCTGATATTGCATGTATTTCAGGAGGAAAGAGCAACAAAAGAGGATAGAAGCAAGCATGGAAGGCTGGGTGTGGCACTCCAAGCCATCATGGGAGTGTCATGTGGCCCTTGTGAAAGCGTGGCACGCCAAGGTCTCAGAGCTGGCGTGCCTGCTGGCATGCCTGGGCGTGGCACGCCGGGCTAGTATTCTAGAGAATGATGATTGATACAACATAAGAGGCATGCCATTGGCACTTCCATGGGCGTGGAACGCCAAGAATCTCAACACAGGCGTGTATGCTGGCGTTTTTGAACGTGGCACGCCAGGCTTATTTTCCAGAGAAATAAGGTTGGTGTAGCATTGCGAGTATGCCATGGGCGCTTGAAGGAGCGTGGCACGCCATGAACTTTAAACGGGCGTGTCTACACGCGTGTCTAGGCGTGGCATGCTAGGTTCACAATCTAGAGAGAAATGCTAGCGCAGCATGAGGGGCGTGCCACTGGCGCTTTCGAAAGCGTGGCAAGGCCAGGATCTTAAGTTAGCGTGTATACAGGCATGTCTAGGCGTGGCACGCCCATTGTAGAAAATAGAGGGATGAAATGGTTGCAGCATTGTTAGCGTGTTCACTGGCATGCTCGAAGGCATAGCACGCGAAGCTTTACAGTGGGCATGTGCGCTGGTGTGCCTGGGCATTGCATGCCAGGCTTGTGATCTAGAAAGAGGACTCGAGAAGTAACATAGTGGGCGTGCTCGAAGGCGTGGCACGCCAAAGACCTTAATGTTGGTGTGTCTACTGGTGTGTATTGGCATGCCACGCCAGGCTATTTTTCCAGAAGGGAAGATATGTTGCAGCATTGAGGGCGTGCCAACTGTGGCCTGCGAAGGCGTGCAATGCCAAGTTCCTAAAGCCGGCGTGCCTACTGGCATGTTTGGGCATAGCACGCCAGGCCAACGTTCTAGGAAGGAGAAATGAGAGCATCATTGGAGGCGTGCCATTGGCGTGCCTGGGAGTTTTATGCCAAGAGTTTCAAAGTTGGCGTGCCAGGACGTGGCACCCTGATGACTTGCATCATCTACCTCCTTCTTTTACCTAAATGAACCATAAAAAGAGTGATATCTCATTTAATGAATGAAATTTCATGAACTAAATGATGAATTTTATGGTACATTGCTTTGAAATGAGTTTGTTTGAGTTTCAGGTAAAAGGAGCAACAAAAGAATAAGTAAATAAGAAAAAGAAGCTGGGCGTGTGTGTTGGGCATGCCACTTGGTGCAAACGCCAGTAATTTGAATGGGCGTGGCATGCCGGCCAAGGGGCGTGGCACGCTAGTTATCAAGACCAGAGAAGAATCCATGAAGCTTACTATGGGCGTGGCACGCCAACTATGCATTCCAGGGGAGCATTCTTGAAGACTCACTATGGGCGTGGCACGCCAGAGCTAGGCATGACACGCCAACTAAATATTTCAGAGAGCATTTTTTAAGACACACAAGAAGGCGTGGCACGCCAGGCTGAGCGTGGCACGCCAACACTATCATGTACAATGGGTGTGCCACTTGAGGTTGAAGGTGTGGCACGCCAATGCAACTAAGTAGAGGGGAGTTGAAGGTCCAAAACACTGGGCGTGCCACTTGGGCTCAAAGGCGTGGCGTGCCAACCTCGTTCGTGTCTTGGGCGTGCCACTTGGGTTTTAGGTGTGGCACGCCAAGCTTGAAGGGCTCAATACCAAAATCGGCGTGCCACTTGAACTCGAAGGCGTGGCACGCGAACCTTGTTCTTACCCTGGGCGTGCCACTTGAGCTCGAAGGCGTGGCACGCCAGTTTAATGTTCCAGAAAGGAAGGATGCAGCCCCCACCATGGGCGTGCCACTTGAACTCGAAGGCGTGGCACGCCAACCTTGTTCTTACCCTGGGCGTGCCACTTGAGCTCGAAGGCGTGGCACGCCAGTTCATTGTTCCAAAAATGAAGGATGCAGCCCCCACCATGGGCGTGTCACTTGAGGTCGAAGGCATGGCACGCCAACGCAAAGTGACCAGGGGCGTGCCACTTGAATAGTGGGTGTGGCACGCTAGTTACTGGACCAAAAAGGGTTTACTCATGCTTTATCGAGGGCGTGGCACGCCAGTTCAACTCTCTAGAGAAGACAATAAAAGCCTTATTGAGGGCATGTCACGCCACTACTGAGCGTGGTACGCCAAGCTTATTTTCCAGAGGAGAAGGCTGAAGAGTTCATAGAGGGCGTGGCACGCCAGTTCTGGGCGTGCCACGCCAATTCAAATATCCAAAGAGGAAGAAGAAGGAGATCACACTGGGCGTGCCACTTGAGCTCGAAAGCATGGCATGCTAGGCTAGCTGTATGCGAAGGGTGTGCCACTTGGAAGCCAAGCGTGGCATGCCAAGCCAAGGTGAGGAGCTAGGCGTGGCATGCCGCTCACACGCCAAGCACATGGTTCATTTTAATGAGTTTTTCCTTTTATTTTCAATTGTAATTTTCTTTGCCCTTTTTGTAATTTTACTTTCTAGTGATAGGAGTAGTATAAATACCCCCTGAGAGTACTGAAAAGGGTGTTAGAAAGTTGGATTGGTAGCTTAGCTTAGCTTAGTTTTTCCATCTGGTGGACTTTTCTCTAAGCTATGAGTAGCTAAATGATGACTGCGCATCATGTACCCTTTTTCTTATCTAAAAGGACCATAAAAAGAGCATAATCTTATTGAATGAATGGAATTTCATGAAACAAATGATATATATTATGGTACATTGCTTTGAAATGGGTTTGTGCTGAATTTTAGGTGAAAAGAGCAGCAAAAGGGGAAGAAAATAACAAATAAAGTTGGGCGTGCCACTTGAAGCTTTGAGCGTGCCACACCAAGCTTTTGAACCAACTCTCAACAATGGGCGTGCCACTTGGAACTCTGGGCGTGGCATGCCAGGCAAACATTCCAGCAAGAGAGATTGAAGAGTTCAACATGGGCGTGCAACTTGATGTCGAAGGCGTGGCACGCCAACCTTAATTGTGACTTGGGCGTGCCACTTGGGTTCTAGGCGTGGCACGCCAAACTTGAAAGAATTCAGTTCCAACATGGGCGTGCCACTTGGTGATATGGGCGTGGCACGCCATGCTTAAGTTCCAGAGGAGTTATTTTGAGCCCCACTATGGGCGTGGCACGCCAAAGCATTGGCGTGGCATGCCGAGGCATTTGCCAGCCTGACCGCCTCTCATTCAAATGAAGATATCTTAAGCTACACAACTTCAAATATGGTGATTTTAGTTTCATTAGAAAGTAGACATCCAGGGCTTTCCAACCATATATAACACTTTATAATGGACATCGAAATCATAGGGAGCAAAACACGTCACTGCAGAGTTACCAACCTGACCTCTTCATTTTCAAAGGAATATAACTTGAGTTGTAGAGGTCCAAATGTTGTGATCTTAGTAGCCTTGGAAAGCTTACATCAAGAGATTTTCAACGATATATAACACTCTATGGTGGACATTAAAACTAGAGGTGAAAAAGGCCATTAATTCAGCATTGTAAAACCTGGGCGTGCCACTTGATATCGAAGGCGTGGCACGCCAGCTCTATTTTCATAATGGGCGTGCCACTTGGAGTCTTGGGCATGGCACGCCAGTTCAAATGGCCAGAGAAGAGTTTTTGGTGCATCATTGAAGGTGTGGCACGCCAGTTTTGGATGTGGCACCCCAGTTTCACAACATATGGGGCGTGGCACGCCAGAAGTGGGTGTGGCACGCCGGGCTACCTGACAGACTGACCTAGTCACTTTCAAATGGGAATAACTTGAGCTACAGATATCCAAACGAGTTAATTCTAAAAGTGTTGGAATGCTGACATCCAGGGCTTTCCAACCATATATAATACTTTATGGTGGACATTTATTTTAAGGCCCAACCAACTCCATACCTTTAATATTGTAAAGTGGGTCATACTCCAAAGGGCAAAATCAAGTGGGAGTGGCACTTGGAACCACACGCCAACTTCTTCCTGCAGCCCCCAACCTTCAACCAAGCCCACTCCAACTCTCATTCAAGCCACAATTGTCAACCAATTAAGGCCACAAGAAGTATCTAGAATAGTTTACTCTTATTTCATTATAATTTGTTTTTAATTTCATTTAAGTTTGCAATTTAGGAGAGCCTATATAAAGGCCTTAGTTTCATAGAATTAGAGAGCAATCTATTAGGCTGGACACATTTGGAAGAGTGAGTCTTCGGACCTTCCTTCCCACCATTCTCTTCTCCTCTTCCATTTTCTTACTTGTGAATATTTTAGTTATGAATTACAAACTCTTTCCATTGGGAAAGAGAGCTCTATTGTTTTTCAATGGATTGATTGTTTTTATTCTTCTTCTTCTCTTCATCTCTCTTTGATTTACTAGAAGAAATTTCATTCTTCATTCTAGCATTCAATTATCTTGGAAAAGAGATTGAATGTATTTTGATTTTATGGGAACCTTGAATGAGGAAACATAAAACCATGCTTGAAATTCTTTCTCACACTTGAGTAGGATTTGGGTTTTGGTGTTTAGATATGGTGACATATAATCCTCCCTCTACTTGGACCTATGATGATGTGTGGTATAATCAGGAACCATTCTTCATCTCTTCTCATGAGCAATTAGACCAAAGAATTGGCTATTGATCAAGATTTGAGAGATTGAGTCACCAAGGAATTGGGGCTCAATCAATCATGATTTCCAAGAGGTCAATTAGTTGCATGATTAAAGATGAGATGAAATCAATTAATCTGGAGAATGCAATTCTCTTGATCCCAATGTGTATTTTATCTTTCTTTCTTTTATTTACTTTGTGGTTATTTACATTTTCTGCACTTTACATTTCCAGCACTTTACTTTCTTGTACTTTACTTTCCTTGCTATTTACTTTCTTGCACTTTATTGCTTTCCTTTACATTCATATTTTCTGTTACTTATCATCCAATTATGCTTGTCTAACTAGGCTAATTAATCAACTATTGCTTGCTTAGTCCATTAATCTCTGTGGATATGATCTCACTCCATTGTGGGTTATTACTTGACGATAATTTGGTGCGCCTGCAAAAGAACGGATTCATTATATGTGGGTGGTAAATTTCGGTCATCACTAAACTTCCTCTCATTGGGAGAGGGAGCTATGTTGTACTTGATGGATTTATGATGGTGAATTTCTTCTTCTCTTAATCTTCTCTTTGATTCGCTAGAAGGAATTTAGTTCTCCAAGCTTAGTGTTCAATCATCTTGGAAAAGAGGTTGAATGCAAAATGGGTTTCATGGAAAACTTGGAAAAGGAATCATGAAACCATGCTTGAACTCCCTTCTCACACTTGAGTAGATCTGGATTTTGGGATTGGATATGGTGACATGAAATCCTCTCGCTATTTGGATCTATGAGGATGTGTGGTATAATCAGGGACCAAGCATATCTCTCTTCATGAGTAATTAGAACAAGGAATTGGTTGATTATCAAGATTTGAGAGATTGAATCACCAAGGAATTGGGGTTCAATCAATCATGACTGCCGAGAGGTCAATGAGTTGTATGATTAAAGAAGAGATGATCTAGATCTAATCCAAAAAGAGCAACGTCTCCTAATCCCAATGAATCTTTCCTATTCTTATCTTCTCTATTCTTTATAGCTTTCTTTAAATTCTGTCATTACCCACTCCCCATTTACTATTCTGTCATTTGTGTTCCAGCACTTTACATTCTTGTTATTTACTTTTCTGAACTTTATTGCTTTTCTTTACCTTTAAGTCATTTACATTTCTACTAATTTAGAATTCTGCACTCAACAATCTCTATTGCTTAGCTTGACTAATTCACTCATTGATTAAAGTTGCTCAATCTACCAATCTCTGTGGGATTCGACCCCACTCATAGTGGGTTATTACTTGACGATACTTTGGTGCGCTTGTCAAGGAACATATTCATTATATAGTGAGTGAATTCCGGTCATCAAGTTTTATGGCGCCGTTGACGGGGATTGGTTTGAAATTGACAATGACTAAATTGATGGGTATTTAGATTAAGCATTTTTATTTACCTTGTCAATTCCTTTAATTTCAGTTTCTTATTCTCTTCTTTCCTTTAACATTTGAGTTTCCATTTGTTCATTGTATATATTTCCATTTTAGCATACTAATCTACTAACTGTTTGATCAATTGCACCAATCAATCTAACCATAAGTCTTAACAAGTGTGATTCCTCCACTTGTCTTTTGCTTGTTTGTTTCTGAATTTATGATAGGTAGAAGAAGAGAAACTTTAACCTCTTTTGATAGTGAATCTGAGAGGACCTTCCTTAGCCTAAGGAGGGAAGCAAGTGGTAAAGGAATAGTTGGAGAGGAAGCAGTGAAGGAAGATATGGATTTTACTGTAGAGGAGGAAATACATAATTATGTTAGGGAAGGTGCTGGTGACCATGTTGGGCAGGATAGAAGAGTTCTAGGCTCTTACATCAATCAAAACCCAAGAAATTGTAGAAGCACCATTCTAAAACCAACCATTCATGCCAACAACTTCGAGTTAAAGCCTCAACTCATCACCCTTGTTCAAAACAACTGCTTATTTGGAGGAAGTGCACAAGAAGATCCTAACCAACATCTAACCACACTTTTGAGAATCTGTGATATAGTGAAGGCTAATGGTGTCAACCCGAATACCTATAAGCTGCTGTTATTTTCCTTCTCACTCAAGGATAAAGCAGCTAAGTGGTTGGAATCATTTCTTAAAAAGAGTGTGACAACTTGGGAAGAAGTAGCGAACAAGTTCTTGGCAAGATTCTACCTTCTCTAAAGAGTTAATAGATTGAGAGCTGAGGTACAAACCTTTTGACAACAAGATGGGGAAACTCTCTATGATTCTTGGGAGAGACACAAAGAGTTGACAAGAAAATGCCCTCTGAACATGTTCAATGAATGGGTCCAACTGCATATATTCTATGAAGGTTTGTCACAAGAATCAAAGAAGACCCTAGATCACTCTTCAGAAGGCTCTCTTAACAAGAAGAAGACAATTGAAGAGGCCACAGACATAATAGAAACTGTGGCCAACAATGAGTATTTCTATACTTCTGATAGAAACTCAAAGAGGGGAGTAATGGAGCTAAATCATATAGATGCTATGCTAGTTAAAAACAAGGTGATTGCTGGTGCACGAAATTGTGATCACTACTTTTACACAGAACAATCCCCGGTAATGGCTCCAAAGACTTGGTGCTCAATACCATGGCATAAACACAACTTCGCACAACTAACCAGCAAGTGCACTGGGTCGTCCAAGTAATAAACCTTACGCGAGTAAGGGTCGATCCCACGGAGATTGTTGGTATGAAGCAAGCTATGGTCACCTTGTAAATCTCAGTCAGGCAGACTCAAATGGGTATAGTGATAAACGAATAAAGCATAAAGATAAAGATAGAGATACTTATGTATATCATTGGTGAGAGCTTCAGATAAGCGTATGAAGATGCCTTCCCTTCCGTCTCTCTGCTTTCCTACAGTCTTCATCCAATCCTTCTTACTCCTTTCCATGGCAAGCTCATGTAGGGTTTCACCATTGTCAGTGGCTACCTCCCATCCTCTTAGTGAAAACGTTGCCTATGCTCTGTCACAGCATGGGTAATCAGCTGTCGGTTCTCGGTCAAGCCGGAATAAAATCCATCGATTCTTTTGCGTCTGTCACTAACGCCCCGCCTGCTAGGAGTTTGAAGCACGTCACAGTCATTCAATCATTGAATCCTACTCAGAATACCACAGACAAGGTTAGACCTTCCGGATTCTCTTGAATGCTGCCATCAGTTCTCGCCTATACCACGAAGACTCTGATCTCACGGAATGGCTGGCTCGTTTGTCAGGCGAGCACTCGGTTGTCAGGCGATCAACCATGCATCGTGTATCAGGAATCCAAGAGATATTCACTAAGCCTCGTATGCTTGTAGAACAAGAGTGGTTGTCAGTCACTTTGTTCATAAGTGAGAATGATGATGAGTGTCACGGATCATCACATTCATCAAGTTGAAGAACAGGTGATATCTTGGAACAAGAACAAGCGGAATTGAATAGAAGAACAATAGTAATTGCATTAATACTCGAGGTACAGCAGAGCTCCACACCTTAATCTATGGTGTGTAGAAACTCCACCGTTGAAAATACATAAGAACAAGGTCTAGGCATGGCCGTGAGGCCAGCCTCCCAGTGATCAAAAGATTCAAAGATCTCCCGATGATCAAAGGATCTAAAATAATCCAAAGATGAAAAATACAATAGTAAAAGGTCCTATATATAGAGAACTAGTACATAGATGAGTAAATGACATAAAAATCCACTTCCGGGCCCACTTGGTGTGTGCTTGGGCTGAGCAAATGAAGCATTTTCGTGTAGAGACTCCTCTTGGAGTTAAACGCCAGCTTTGGTGCCAGTTTGGGCGTTTAACTCCCATTTAGGTGCCAGTTCTGGCGTTTAACGCTGGAATTTCTGTAGGTGACTTTGAACGCCGGTTTGGGCCATCAAATCTTGGGCAAAGTATGGACTATCATATATTGCTGGAAAGCCCAGGATGTCTACTTTCCAACGCCGTTGAGAGCGCGCCAATTGGGCTTCTGTAGCTCCAGTAAATCCACTTCGAGTGCAGGGAGGTCAGAATCCAACAGCATCTGCAGTCCTTTTGAGTCTCTGGATCAGATTTTTGCTCAGATCCCTCAATTTCAGCCAGAAAATACCTGAAATCACAGAAAAACACACAAACTCATAGTAAAGTCCAGAAAAGTGAATTTTAACTAAAAACTAATAAAAATATAATAAAAACTAACTAGATTATACTAAAAACATACTAAAAACAATGCCAAAAAGCGTACAAATTATCCGCTCATCACAACACCAAACTTAAATTGTTGCTTGTCCCCAAGCAACTGAAGATCAAATAGGATAAAAAGAAGAGAATATGCAATGAACTCCAAAAACATCTATGAAGATCAGTATTAATTAGATGAGCGGGGCTTTTAGCTTTTTGCCTCTGAATAGTTTTGGCATCTCACTTTATCCTTTGGAATTCAGAATGATTGGCTTCTTTAGGAACTTAGAATCCAGATAGTGTTATTGATTCTCCTAGTTAAGTATGATGATTCTTGAACACAGCTACTTCATGAGTCTTGGCCGTGGCCGAAAGCACTCTGTCTTCCAGTATTACCACCGGATACATACATGCCACAGACACATAATTGGGTGAACCTTTTCAGATTGTGACTCAGCTTTGCTAAAGTCCCCAATTAGAGGTGTCCAGGGTTCTTAAGCACACTCCTATTGCCTTGGATCACAACTTTATTTCTTTCTTTTTCTTCCTTTTTCTCTTTCTCCCCTTTTTTTTCGTTTTTTTTTTGTATTCACTGCTTTTTCTTGCTTCAAGAATCATTTTTATGATTTTTCAGATCCTCAGTAACATGTCTCCTTTTTCATCATTCTTTCAAGAGCCAACATTCATGAACCACAAATTCAAAAGACATATGCACTGTTCAAGCATACATTCAGAGAACAAAAGTGTTGCCACCACATCAAAATAATTAAACTGCTATAAAATTCAAAATTCATGCAATTCTATTCTTTTTCAATTAAGAACAATCTCTAAGAAAGGTGATGGATTCATAGGACATTCATAACTTTAAGGCATAGACACTAAGACACTAATGATCACAAGACACAAACATAGATAAACATAAAGCATAATTTTCGAAAAACAGAAAATTAAAGAACAAGGAGATTAAAGAACGGGTCCACCTTAGTGATGGCGGCTTGTTCTTCCTCTTGAAGGTCTTATGGAGTGCTTGAGCTCCTCAATGTCTCTTCCTTGTCTTTGTTGCTCCTCTCTCATGATTCTTTGATCTTCTCTAATTTCATGGAGGAGAATGGAGTGTTCTTGGTGCTCCACCCTTAGTTGTCCCATGTTGGAACTCAATTCTCCTAGGGAGGTGTTTAGTTGCTCCCAATAGTCTTGTGGAGGAAAGTGCATCCCTTGAGGCATCTCAGGGATTTCATGATGAGTGGGGTCTCTTGTGTGCTCCATCCTCTTCTTAGTGATGGGCTTGTCCTCATCAATAGGGGTGTCTCCCTCTATGTCAACTCCAACTGAATAACAGAGGTGACAAATGAGATGAGGGAAGGCTAACCTTGCCAAGGTGGAAGACTTGTCCGCCACCTTGTAGAGTTCTTGAGCTATGACCTCATGAACTTCCACTTCTTCTCCAATCATGATGCTATGAATCATGATGGCTCGGTCTAGAGTAACTTCGGACCGGTTGCTAGTGGGAATGATTGAGCGTTGAATAAACTCCAACCATCCTCTAGCCATGGGCTTGAGGTCATGCCTTCTCAATTGAACCAGCTTCCCTCTTGAATCTCTCTTCCATTGTGCGCCCTCTTCACATATGACTGTGAGGACTTGGTCCAACCTTTGATCAAAGTTGACCCTTCTAGTGTAAGGATGTTCATCTCCTTGCATCATGGGCAAGTTGAATGCTAACCTTACACTTTCCGGACTAAAATCCAAGTATTTTCCCCGAACCATAGTAAGATAATTCTTTGGATCCGGGTTCACACTTTGATCATGGTTCTTGGTGATCCATGCATTGGCATAGAACTCTTGAACCATCAAGATTCCGACTTGTTGAATGGGGTTGGTAAGGACTTCCCAACCTCTTCTTCGGATCTCATGGCGGATCTCCGGATATTCACCCTTTTTGAGTGAAAAGGGGACCTCGGGGATCACCTTCTTCAAGGCCACAACTTCATAGAAGTGGTCTTGATGCACCCTTGAGATGAATCTATCTATCTCCCATGACTCGGAGGTGGAAGCTTTTGCCTTCCCTTTCCTCTTTCTAGAGGTTTCTCCGGCCTTGGATGCCATAAATGGTTATGGAAAAACGAAAAAGCAACGCTTTTACCACACCAAACTTAAAAGGTTTGCTCGTCCTCGAGCAAAAGAAGAAAGAAGAGAGTAGAAGAAGAAGAAATGAGGAAGAAGGGAGTGGCTTATGTATTCGGCCAAGGAGGGGGAGAAGTGATGTTCAGGTTGTGTGAGAATGAAGGAGTGAAGAAGGGTATTTATGGGAGGGAGGGGGGGATAGGGTTCGGCCATTATGGGTGGGTTTGGGAGGGAAAGTGGTTTGAATTTGAAGGGTGAGGTAGGTGGGGTTTTATGAAGGATGGATGTGAGTGGTGAAGAGAAAGATGGGAGTTGATAGGTGAAGGGTTTTTGGGGAAGAGGTATTGAGGTGATTGGTGAATGGGTGAAGAAGAAGAGAGAGAGTGGTGGGTTGGTGGGGATCCTGTGGGGTCCACAGATCCTGTGGTGTCAAGGAAAAGTCATCCCTGCACCAAATGGCATTCAAAATCACGTTTTGAGCCATTTCTGGCGTTAAACGCCGGGCTGGTGCCCATTCCTGGCGTTTAACGCTAGGTTCTTGCCCTTTTCTTGCGTTTAACGCCAGTCTGGTGCCCCTTTCTGGCGTTAAACGCCCAGAATGGTGCCAGACTGGGCGTTAAACGCCCAACTGCTAGCCTCACTGGCGTTTAAACGTCAGTGGGTTCTTCCTCCAGGGTGTGCTATTTTTCTTCCTGTTTTTCATTCTGTTTTTG
Source organism: Arachis stenosperma (assembly GCF_014773155.1). Lineage (NCBI taxonomy): Eukaryota > Viridiplantae > Streptophyta > Magnoliopsida > Fabales > Fabaceae > Arachis > Arachis stenosperma. The sequence goes on from NC_080386.1 coordinate 53,190,581, forward strand.
TTTTTTCAATTGATTTTGTGTCTTCTTATGATCATCAACCTACAAAATAAAATAAAATAACAAAGGAAAATATATAAAATATAACATTGGGTTGCCTCCCAACAAGCGCTTCTTTAATGTCAGTAGCTTGACAGAGGACTCTCATGGAGCCTCACAGATACTCAGAGCAATGTTGGAACCTCCCAACACCAAACTTAGAGTTTGAATGTGGGGGTTCAACACCAAACTTAGAGTTTGGTTGTGGCCTCCCAACACCAAACTTAGAGTTTGACTGTGGGGGCTCTATTTGACTCTGATTTGAGAGAAGCTCTTCATGCTTATTCTCCATGGTGACAGAAGGATATCCTTGAGCCTTAAACACAAAGGATTCTTCATTCACTTGAATGATCAGTTCACCTCCATCAACATCAATCACAGCCTTTGCTGTGGCTAGGAAGGGTCTGCCAAGGATGATGGTTTCATCCATGCACTTCCCAGTCTCTAGGACTATGAAATCAGCAGGGATGTAATGGTCTTCAATCTTCACCAAAACATCCTCTACAAGTCCATGAGCTTATTTTCTTGAGTTGTCTGCCATCTCTAATGAGATTCTTGCAGCTTGTACCTCAAAGATCCTTAGCTTCTCCATTACAGAGAGAGGCATGAGGTTTACACTTGACCCTAAGTCACACAGAGCCTTCTTGAAGGTCATGGTGCCTATGGTACAAGGTATTGAAAACTTCCCAGGATCTTGTTTCTTTTGAGGTAATTTCTGCCTAGACAAGTCATCCAGTTCTTTGGTGAGCAAAGGAGGTTCATCCTTCCAAGTCTCATTTCCAAATAACTTGTCATTTAGCTTCATGATTGCTCCAAGGTATTTAGCAACTTGCTCTTCAGTGACATACTCATCCTCTTCAGAGGAAGAATACTCATCAGAGCTCATGAAAGGCAGAAGTAAGTCCAATGGAATCTCTATGGTCTCTTTTTGAGCCTCAGATTCCCATGGTTCCTCATTAGGGAACTCTGTGGAGGCTAGTGCACGCCCATTGAGGCCTTCCTCAGTGGCGTCCACTTCCTCTCTTTCCTCTCCAGATTCGGCCATGTTTATGGCTTTGCACTCTCCTTTTGGATTTTCTTCTGTATTGCTTGGAAGAGTACTTGGAGGGAGTTCAGTAATTTTCTTGCTCAGCTGTCCCACTTGTGCCTCCAAATTCCTAATGGAGGACCTTGTTTCAGTCATGAAACTTTGAGTGGTTTTGATTAGATCAGAGACCATGGTTGCTAAGTCAGAGGGGTTCTGCTTAGAATTCTCTGTCTGTTGCTGAGAAGATGATGGAAAAGGCTTGCCATTGCTAAACCTGTTTCTTCCACCATTATTGTTGAAACCTTGTTGAGGTCTCTCTTGATTCTTCCATGAGAAATTTGGGTGATTTCTCCATGAAGAATTATAGGTGTTTCCATAGGGTTCTCCTAGGTAATTCACCTCTTCCATTGAAGGGTTCTCAGGATCATAAGCTTCTACTTCAGATGAAGCATCCTTAGTACTGCTTGGTGCATTTTGCATTCCAGACAGACTTTGAGAAATCAAATTGGCTTGTTGAGTCAATATCTTGTTCTGAGCCAAAATGGCATTCGGAGTATCAATCTCAAGAACTCCTTTCTTCTGACTTGTCCCATTGTTCACAGGATTTCTTTCAGAAGTGTACATGAATTGGTTATTTGCAACCATTTCAATGAGCTCTTGAGCCTCTGTAGGCGTCTTCTTCAGATGAAGAAATCCTCCAGCAGAGCTATCCAAAGACATCTTGGATAGTTCAGAGAGACCATCATAGAAAATACCTATGATGCTCCATTCAGAAAGCATGTCAGATGGACATTTTCTGATCAATTGTTTGTATCTTTCCCAAGCTTCATAGAGGGATTCACCATCCTTCTGTCTGAAGGTTTGGACTTCCACTCTAAGCTTACTCAATTTTTGAGGTGGAAAGAACTTTGCCAAGAAGGCATTGACTAGCTTTTCCCAAGAGTCCAGGCTTTCTTTAGGTTGAGAGTCCAACCATATTCTAGCTCTGTCTCTTACAGCAAAAGGGAATAGCATCAGTCTGTAGACCTCAGGGTCAACCCCATTAGTCTTGACTGTGTCACAGATTTGCAAGAACTCAGCTAAAAACTGATGAGGATCTTCCAATGGAAGTCCATGGAACTTGCAATTCTGTTGCATTAGAGAAAGTAATTGAGGCTTAAGCTCAAAGTTGTTTGCTCCAATGGCAGGGATAGAGATGCTTCTCCCATAGAAGTCGGGAGTAGGTGCAGTAAAGTCACCCAGCACCTTCCTTGCATTGTTGGCATTGTTGTTGTTTTCGGCTGCCATAGGTTCTTCTTCCTTGAAGAATTCGGTCAGGTCCTCAACAGAGAGTTGTGCCTTAGCTTCTCTTAGCTTTCGCTTCAAGGTCCTTTCAGGTTCAGGGTCAGCTTCAACAAGAATGCCTTTGTCTCTGCTCCTGCTCATATGAAAGAGAAGAGAACAAGAAAATGTGGAATCCTCTATGTCACAGTATAGAGATTCCTTGAGGTGTCAGAGGAAAAGAAAAGTAGAAGACAGAAATAGAAAATTCGAATTTATCAAAGAAGATGGGGTTCGAATTTTGCATTAAGGAATAGTGTTAGTCCATAAATAGAAGGATGTGAAAAGAAGGGAAGTAATATTCGAAAATTAAGTAAAAAAATTTTGAAAACATTTTTGAAAAACACTACTTGATTTTCGAAAATAAGAGTGGGAAAGAAATCAAATGATTTTTGAAAAAGATTTTGAAATTAGAAGTTAAAAAGATTTGATTGAAAACTATTTTGAAAAAGATGTGATTAAAAAGATATGATTGGTTTTAAAAAAAGATGTGATTGAGAAGATATGATTTGAAAAACATTTTAAAAAAGATTTGATTTTAAAATTAATGACTTGCCTAACAAGAAAAGATATGATTCAAACATTAAACCTTTCTCAACAGAAAAGGTAACAAACTTGAGATGTTCAATCAAATCATTAATTGTTAGTAAGTATCTTTGAAAAAGGAAAGAAATTGATTTTGAAAACATTTGATTGAAAAGATTTGATTTGAAAAAGATTTGATTTTGAAAAACTTTGAAAACTTGAAAAAAAAATTGATTTGAAAACAAAATCTTCCCCCTTGTGCCATCCTGGCGTTAAACGCCCAGAATGGTATCCATTCTGGCGTTTAAATGCCAGTCTGTCCTTCTTCACTGGGCGTTTTGAACGCCCAGCTTTTTCTGTGTAATTCCTCTGCTGCATGTTCTGAATCTTCAGTCCCCTGTACTATTGGCTTGAAAATAGAACCAAGATCAAATAAACAAGGCATGCAAGACACCAAACTTAAGATTAGACACTATACTCAAACAAGAAACATAAAATATTTTTGGTTTTTATGATTTTAAAAATTTTTTTGTGCTTTTTTCGAAAATTATATGGAAATAGAAAATAAAGGTTTCAGAATTCTCAATTTGAATTTCCAGGAATCATTGCAATGCTAGTCTAAGACTCCGGTCCAAGAATTAGACATGGCTTCACAGCCAGCCAAGCTTTCAAAGAAAGCTTCGGTCCAAAACACTAGACATGGCCAATGGCCAGCCAAGCCTTAGCAGATCATTGCTCCAATAGCAAGATTGATAGAGATCAACAAGCTATTGTGATGATCAGTTGAAACCTCGGTCCAATAAGATTAGACATGGCTTCACAGCCAGCCAGATTTCAGCAGATCACCATGAAACACTAGAATTCATTCTTAAGAACTCTGAAGAAAAATACCTAATCTAAGCAACAAGATGAACCGTCAGTTGTCCATACACAAGAACAATCCCCGGCAACGGCGCCAAAAACTTGGTGCACGAAATTGTGATCACTACTTTTACACAGAACAATCCTCGGTAATGGCTCCAAAGACTTGGTGCTCAATACCATGGCATAAACACAACTTCGCACAACTAACCAGCAAGTGCACTGGGTCGTCCAAGTAATAAACCTTACGCGAGTAAGGGTCGATCCCACGGAGATTGTTGGTATGAAGCAAGCTATGGTCACCTTGTAAATCTCAGTCAGGCAGACTCAAATGGGTATAGTGATAAACGAATAAAGCATAAAGATAAAGATAGAGATACTTATGTATATCATTGGTGAGAGCTTCAGATAAGCGTATGAAGATGCCTTCCCTTCCGTCTCTCTGCTTTCCTACAGTCTTCATCCAATCCTTCTTACTCCTTTCCATGGCAAGCTCATGTAGGGTTTCACCGTTGTCAGTGGCTACCTCCCATCCTCTCAGTGAAAACGTTGCCTATGCTCTGTCACAGCATGGGTAATCAGCTGTCGGTTCTCGGTCAAGCCGGAATAAAATCCATCGATTCTTTTGCGTCTGTCACTAACGCCCCGCCTGCTAGGAGTTTGAAGCACGTCACAGTCATTCAATCATTGAATCATACTCAGAATACCACAGACAAGGTTAGACCTTCCGGATTCTCTTGAATGCTGCCATCAGTTCTCGCCTATACCACGAAGACTCTGATCTCACGGAATGGCTGGCTCGTTTGTCAGGCGAGCACTCGGTTGTCAGGCGATCAACCATGCATCGTGTATCAGGAATCCAAGAGATATTCACTAAGCCTCGTATGCTTGTAGAACAAGAGTGGTTGTCAGTCACTTTGTTCATAAGTGAGAATGATGATGAGTGTCACGGATCATCACATTCATCAAGTTGAAGAACAGGTGATATCTTGGAACAAGAACAAGCGGAATTGAATAGAAGAACAATAGTAATTGCATTAATACTCGAGGTACAGCAGAGCTCCACACCTTAATCTATGGTGTGTAGAAACTCCACCGTTGAAAATACATAAGAACAAGGTCTAGGCATGGCCGTGAGGCCAGCCTCCCAGTGATCAAAAGATTCAAAGATCTCCCGATGATAAAAGGATCTAAAATAATCCAAAGATGAAAAATACAATAGTAAAAGGTCCTATATATAGAGAACTAGTATATAGATGAGTAAATGACATAAAAATCCACTTCCGGGCCCACTTGGTGTGTGCTTGGGCTGAGCAAATGAAGCATTTTCGTGTAGAGACTCCTCTTGGAGTTAAACGCCAGCTTTGGTGCCAGTTTGGGCGTTTAACTCCCATTTAGGTGCCAGTTCCGGCGTTTAACGCTGGAATTTCTGTAGGTGACTTTGAACGCCGGTTTGGGCCATCAAATCTTGGGCAAAGTATGGACTATCATATATTGCTGGAAAGCCCAGGATGTCTACTTTCCAACGCCGTTGAGAGCGCGCCAATTGGGCTTCTGTAGCTCCAGTAAATCCACTTCGAGTGCAGGGAGGTCAGAATCCAACAGCATCTGCAGTCCTTTTGAGTCTCTGGATCAGATTTTTGCTCAGATCCCTCAATTTCAGCCAGAAAATACCTGAAATCACAGAAAAACACACAAACTCATAGTAAAGTCCAGAAAAGTGAATTTTAACTAAAAACTAATTAAAATATAATAAAAACTAACTAGATTATACTAAAAACATACTAAAAACAATGCCAAAAAGCGTACAAATTATCCGCTCATCAATTGCAGCCTAATTAGCAGCTCTAACCAAGCAAATGGAGAAGAATCAAGTTTCAGCAATCAACACTCAAGCACCTATGCAAGAAGTTAGAGGATGAATATGAATGGGAACAAGCTAACTATGTGAACAATTCATCAAGACAACCATATGACCCCAATGGTAAAACTTACAACCCAGTTTGGAAGAACCACCCAAGACCACAAACCATATCACTCTAACCAATATCAATACAACAACCCCAACCATCAATCAAACAACCATAGACTGTACCACAATTCACACAATGCCCCCTACTAATCCAACCAACAACCACACAATAACCACTCTCAAACCCAAGATGTATCATCCTCAGCCCCACAACCATGTGATAACAGCAACAATTTTGCAAGATTGGAGGCTGCTATGTGATGAGCGGATAATTTGTACGCTTTTTGGCATTGTTTTTAGTATGTTTTTAGTATGATCTAGTTAGTTTTTAGTATATTTTTATTAGTTTTTAGTTAAAATTCACTTTTCTGGACTTTACTATGAGTTTGTGTGTTTTTCTGTGATTTCAGGTATTTTCTGGCTGAAATTGAGGGATCTGAGCAAAAATCTGATCCAGAGACTTAAAAGGACTACAGATGCTGTTGGATTCTGACCTCCCTGCACTCGAAGTGGATTTTCTGGAGCTACAGAAGCCCAATTGGCGCGCTCTCAACGGCGTTGGAAAGTAGACATCCTGGGCTTTCCAGCAATATATAATAGTCCATACTTTGCCCAAGATTTGATGGCCCAAACCGGCGTTCAAAGTCACCTACAGAAATCCCAGCGTTAAACGCCGGAACTGGCACCTAAATGGGAGTTAAACGCCCAAACTGGCACCAAAATGGGAGTTAAACGCCAAGAAGAGTCTCTACACGAAAATTACTTCATTGCTCAGCCCAAGCACACACCAAGTGGGCCCGGAAGTGGATTTTTATGTCATTTACTCATCTCTGTACACCCTAGTCTACTAGTTTCCTATATATAGGACCTTTTACTATTGTATTTTCATCTTGGTTCTTCTGGTTCCCTCTCTGGGGCCGAAACCAATGATCACACTATCACTTATGTATTTTCAACGGTGGAGTTTCTACACACCATAGATTAAGGTGTGGAGCTCTGCTGTACCTCGAGTATTAATGCAATTACTATTGTTCTTCTATTCAATTCCGCTTGTTCTTTATCCAAGATATCACTTGTTCTTCAACATGATGAAGGTGATGATTGACGCCCATCACCATTCTCACCCATGAACAAGGTGACTGACAACCATTCTTGTTCTACAAGCATCTGAGGCTTAGTGAATGTCTCTTGGATTTCTGATTGCATGATGCATGGTTGATCGCCTGACAACCGAGTGCTCGCCTGACAAACGAGCCAGCCATTCCGTGAGATCAGAGTCTTCGTGGTATAGGCAGGATCTGATGGCAGCATTCAAGAGAATCCGGAAGGTCTAACCTTGTCTGTGGTATTCTGAGTAGGATTCAATGATTGAATGACTGTGATGTGCTTCAAACCTGTAACCTACTGGGCGTTAGTGACAGACGCAAAAGAGTGATTCTATTCCGGTAGGGGAGGGAACCAAACCAGTGATTGGCAGCACTGTGACAGAGTGCGTGCATTAGCTTTCACTGCGCGGATGGGAGGTAGCTGCTGACAACAGTGAAACCCTACACGAGCTTGCCATGGAAAGGAGTAAGAAGGATTGGATGAAGACAGTAGGAAAGCAGAGAGACGGAAGGGAAGGCATCTTCATACGCTTGTCTGAAGCTCTTACACCAATGATATACATAAGTATCTCTATCTTTATCTTTACGTTTTATTCATCATCTATACCCATTTGAGTCTGCCTGACTGAGATGTACAAGGTGACCATAGCTTGCTTCATACCAACAATCTCCGTGGGATCGACCCTTACTCACGTAAGGTATTACTTGGACGACCCAGTGCACTTGCTGGTTAGTTGTGCGAAGTTGTATTGATCACAATTTCGTGCACCAAGTTTTTGGCGCCGTTGCCGGGGATTGTTCTTGTGTATGGACAACTGACGGTTCATCTTGTTGCTTAGATTAGGTATTATTTTTTCAGAGTTCTTAAGAATGAATTCTAGTGTTTCAAGGTGATGTTCTTATCATCACCAAAGCTGATTGATCATCATCAATTTAGCTCTTGAATGCAATGTCCTGCTGAAGCTTAGCCGGCCATGTCTAATTCCTTTAGACTAAAGCTTTAGACTAACATTGCATGATTCCTGGAATTCTCATTAAGAATTTTGATACCTTTATTTTTCTTTTCACCTAATTTTCGAAAAATCCAAAAAAATTATAAAATCATAAAAACCAAAAATATTTCTTGTTTAAGTCTAGTGTCTCATTTTAAGTTTGGTGTCAACTGCATGTTTCTGTTCTTCTTGCATTTTTCGAATTTTTGCATGTGTCTTAATTAATCTTCAAGTTGTTCTTGATGATTTTCTTGTTTTGATCTTTGAATTCTATTGACTTGAGTGTTTTGTTGTTTCTCATATGCATTCTCATTTTGTTAGTGTCAGTAGTGTACAAACTGCTAAGTTTGGTGTCTTGCATGCATTGTTATTTGATTTTAGTTGCATTTTGATTATTCCTCATTATTAAAAATCCAAAAAAAAAAATTTTAAATTTGTGTCTTTTCAAGTCAATAATACAGAGAATTGAAGATTCAGAACATACTGCAGAGGAATTATACAGAAAAAGCTGGGCATTCAAAAATGCCCAGTGAAGAAGACAGACTGGCGTTTAAACGCCAGCCAGGGTGCCTGGCTGGGCGTTTAACGCCCAAAAGGGTAGTAGTTTGGGCGTTAAACGCCAGAATGTGCACCATTCTGGGCGTTTAACGCCAGGATGGCAAAGGGGGAAGATTTTGTTTTCAAAATCAATTTTTTTTCAAGTTTTCAAAGTTTTTCAAAATCAAATCTTTTTCAAATCATATCTTTTCAATCAAATGTTTTCAAAATCAATTTCTTTCCTTTTTCAAAGATACTTACTAACAATTAATGATTTGATTGAACATTTTTTGCCTTTGCTGTTGAGGAAGGTTTTATGTTTGAATCATATCTTTTCTTGTTAGGCAAGTCATTAATTTTTTTTAAAATCAAATCTTTTTCAAATTGTTTTCAAATCATATCTTTTAAAATTGTTTTCAAATCATATCTTTTTAAAATTGTTTTCAAATCATATCTTTTCAATCACATCTTTTTAAAACCAATCATATCTTCTTAACCACATCTTTTTCAAAATAGTTTTCAATCAAATCTTTTTGATTTCTAATTTCAAAATCTTTTTCAAAAATCACTTGATTTCTTTTCCACTCTTATTTTCGAAAATCAATTAAGTGTTTTTCAAAATGTTTTCAAAATCTTTTACTTAAATTTTCGAAAATTACTTCCCTTCTTCTCACATCCTTCTTTTTTTGGACTAACTCTATTCCTTAATGCAAAATTCGAACTCCATCTTCTTTGATAAGTTCGAATTTTCTACTTCTGTCTTCCATTTTTCTTCCTCTGACACCTCAAGGAATCTCTATACTGTGACATAGAGGATTCCATATTTTCTTGTTCTCTTCTCTTTCATATGAGCAGGAACAAAGACAAAGGCATTCTTGTTGAGCCTGATCCTGAACCTGAAAGGACCTTGAAGAGAAAGATAAGAGAAGCTAAAGCACAACTCTCTTTAAAAGGACTTGACCGAATTCTTCAAAGAAGAAGAACACATGGAAGCCGAAAACAACAACAATGCCAACAATGCAAGGAAGGTGCTGGGTGACTTTACTGCACCTACTCCCGACTTCTATGGGAGAAGCATCTCTATCCCTACCATTGGAGCAAACAACTTTGAGCTTAAGCCTCAATTAGTTTCTCTAATGCAACAGAATTGCAAGTTCCATGGACTTCCATTGGAAGATCCTCATCAGTTTTTAGCTGAGTTCTTGCAAATCTGTGACACAGTCAAGACTAATGGGGTTGACCCTGAGGTCTACAGACTGATGCTATTCCCTTTTGCTATAAGAGACAGAGCTAGAATATGGTTGGACTCTCAACCTAAAGAAAGCCTGGACTCTTGGGAAAAGCTAGTCAATGCCTTCTTGGCAAAGTTCTTTCCACCTCAAAAATTGAGTAAGCTTAGAGTGGAAGTCCAAACCTTCAGACAGAAGGATGGAGAATCCCTCTATGAAGCTTGGGAAAGATACAAACAACTAATCAGAAAATGTCCATCTGACATGCTTTCTGAATGGAGCATCATAGGTATTTTCTATGATGGTCTCTCTGAACTATCCAAGATGTCTTTGGATAGCTCTGCTGGAGGATCTCTTCATTTGAAGAAGACGCCTACAGAGGCTCAAGAGCTCATTGAAATGGTTGCAAATAACCAATTCATGTACACTTCTGAAAGGAATCCTGTGAACAATGGGACAAGTCAGAAGAAAGGAGTTCTTGAGATTGATGCTCTGAATGCCATATTGGCTCAGAACAAGATATTGACTCAACAAGTCAATTTGATTTCTCAAAGTCTGTCTGGAATGCAAAATGCACCAAGCAGTACTAAGGAGGCTTCATCTGAGGAAGAAGCTTATGATCCTGAGAACCCTTCAATGGAAGAGGTGAATTACCTAGGAGAACCCTATGGGAACACCTACAATTCTTCATGGAGAAATCACCCCAATTTCTCATGGAAGAATCAAGAGAGACCTCAACAAGGTTTCAATAACAATAATGGTGGAAGAAACAGGTTTAGCAATGGCAAGCCTTTTCCATCATCTTCTCAGCAACAGACAGAGAGTTCTAAGCAGAATACTTCTGACTTAGCAACAATGGTCTCTGATCTAATAAAGACCACTCAAAGTTTCATGAATGAAACAAGGTCCTCCATCAGAAATTTGGAAGGACAAGTGGGTCAGCTGAGCAAGAAAGTTACTGAACTCCCTCCAAGTACTCTCCCAAGCAACACAGAAGAAAATCCAAAAGGAGAGTGCAAAGCCATAAACATGGCCGAATTCTGGAGAGGAAAGAGAGGAGGTGGACGCCACTGAGGAAAGCCTCAATGGGCGTGCACTGACCTCCATAGAGCTCCCCAATGAGGAACCATGGGAATCTGAGGCTCAAAATGAGACCATAGAGATTCTATTGGACTTACTTCTGCCTTTCATGAGCTCTGATGAGTATTCTTCCTCTGAAGAGGATGAGTATGTCACTGAAGAGCAAGTTGCTAAATACCTTGGAGCAATCATGAAGCTAAATGACAAGTTATTTGGAAATGAGACTTGGGAGGATGAACCTCCTTTGCTCACCAAAGAACTGGATAACTTGTCTAGGCAGAAATTACCTCAAAAGAGACAAGATCCTGGGAAGTTTTCCATACCTTGTACCATAGGCACCATGACCTTCAAGAAGGCCTTGTGTGACTTAGGGTCAAGTGTAAACCTCATGCCCCTCTCTGTAATGGAGAAATTAGGGATTTTTGAGGTGCAAGCTGCAAGAATCTCATTAGAGATGGCAGACAATTCAAGAAAACAAGCTCATGGACTTGTAGAGAATGTTTTGGTGAAGATTGAAGACCATTACATCCCTACTGACTTCATAGTCCTAGAGACTGGGAAGTGCATGGATGAATCCATCATCCTTGGCAGACCCTTCCTAGCCACAGCAAAGGCTGTGATTGATGTTGATGGAGGTGAACTGATCATTCAAGTGAATGAAGAATCCTATGTGTTTAAGGCTCAAGGATATCCCTCTGTCACCATGGAGAGGAAGCTTGAAGAGCTTCCCTCAAATCAGAGACAAATAGAGCCCCCACAGTCAAACTCTAAGTTTGGTGTTGGGAGGCCACAACCAAACTCTAAGTTTGGTGTTGAACCCCCACATTCAAACTCTAAGTTTGGTGTTGGGAGGTTTCAACATTGCTCTGATCATTTGTGAGGCTCCATGAGAGTCCTCTGTCAAGCTAATGACATTAAAGAAGCGCTTGTTGGGAGGCAACCCAATGTTTTATAATTAACTATTTCCTTTTGTTATTTTATCTTTTTTGTAGGTTGATGATCATAAGAAGTCACAAAATCCATTGAAAAAGCAAAAACAGAATGAAAAACAGGAAGAAAAATAGCACACCCTGGAGGAAGAAGCTGCTGGCGTTTAAACGCCAGTAAGCCTAGCAGTTGGGCGTTTAACGCCCAGTCTGGCACCATTCTGGGTGTTTAACGCCAGAAAGGGGCACCAGACTGGCGTTAAACGCCAGGAATGGGCACCAGCCCGGCGTTTAACGCCAGAAATGGCTCAAAACGTGGATTTTGATGCCATTTGGTGCAGGGATGACTTTTCCTTGACACCTCAGGATCTGTGGACCCCACAGGATCCCCACCAACCCCACCACTCTCTCTCTTCTTCTTCACCCATTCACCAATCACCTCAACATCTCTTTCTCTTCACCACTTACATCCATCCTTCATAAACCACCACTTCCCCCCTTTTTGGCCGAACCACAAAGCCATCTCCCTCTCCTCCATTTCTTCTTCTTCTACTCTCTGCTTTCTTCTTTTGCTCGAGGACGAGCAAACCTTTTAAGTTTGGTGTGGTAAAAGCATTGCTCTTTGTTTTTCCATAACCATTTATGGCATCCAAAGCCGGTTCAACTGAGAAGGCATGACCTCAAGCCCATCACTAAGAAGAAGATGGAGCAAACAAGAGACCCTTCTCATCAAGAGATCCCTGAGATACCTCAAGGGATGCACTTTCCTCCACAAGACTATTGGGAGCAACTGAACACCTCCCTAGGAGAATTAAGTTCCAACATGGGACAACTAAGGGTGGAGCACCAAGAACATGCCATCCTCCTCCATGAAATTAGAGAAGAATCATGAGAGAGAAGCAACAAAGACAAGGAAGAGACATTGTGGAGCTCAAGCACTCCATAAGACCTTCAAGAGGAAGAACAAGCCGCCATCACTGAGGTGGACCCGTTCTTTAATCTCCTTGTTCTTTATTTTCTGTTTTTCGAATTTTTATGCTTATGTTTATCCATGTTTGTGTCTTATGATCATTAGTATCTTAGTGTCTATGCCTTAAAGCTATGAATATGAATCCATCACCTTTCTTAAATGAAAACTGTTTTTATCACAAAAGAACAAGAAGTACAGGATTTCAAATTCATTTTTAAAACTAGCTTATTTAGTTTGATGTGGTGGCAATACTTTTTCTGAATGAATGCTTAAACAGTGCATATGTCTTTTGAATTTGTGGTTCATGAATGTTAAAATTGTTAGCTCTTGAAAGAATGATGAAAAAGGAGACATGTTACTGAGGATCTGAAAAATCATAAAAATGATTCTTGAAGCAAGAAAAAGCAGTGAATACAAAAAAAAAAAAAAGAGAAGGAGAAAAACGAAAAAGAAAAGAAAAAAAAAGAAAGAAATAAAGATGTGATCCAAGGCAAAAAGAGTGTGCTTAAGAACCCTGGACACCTCTAATTGGGGACTCTAGCAAAGCTAAGTCACAATCTGAAAAGGTTCACCCAATTAAGTGTCTGTGGCATGTATGTATCCGGTGGTAATACTGGAAGACAGAGTGCTTTGGGCCACGGCCAAGACTCAATAAGTAGCTGTGTTCAAGAATCATCATACTTAACTAGGAGAATCAATAACACTATCTGGATTCGGAGTTCCTAAAGAAGCCAATCATTCTGAATTTCAAAGGATAAAGTGAGATGCCAAAACTGTTCGGAGGCAAAAAGCTACTAGTCCCGCTCATCTAATTTGGAGCTTAGTTTCATTGATAATTTGGAGTCTATAGTATATTCTCTTCTTTTTATCTTATTTGATTTTCAGTTGCTTGGGGACAAGCAACAATTTAAGTTTGGTGTTGTGATGAGCGGATAATTTGTACGCTTTTTGGCATTGTTTTTAGTATGTTTTTAGTATGATCTAGTTAGTTTTTAGTATATTTTTATTAGTTTTTAGTTAAAATTCACTTTTCTGGACTTTACTATGAGTTTGTGTGTTTTTCTGTGATTTCAGGTATTTTCTGGCTGAAATTGAGGGATCTGAGCAAAAATCTGATCCAGAGACTTAAAAGGACTACAGATGCTGTTGGATTCTGACCTCCCTGCACTCGAAGTGGATTTTCTGGATTACCTTGTCTGTGGTATTCTGAGTAGGATTCAATGATTGAATGACTGTGATGTGCTTCAAACCTGTAACCTACTGGGCGTTAGTGACAGACGCAAAAGAGTGATTCTATTCCGGTAGGGGAGGGAACCAAACCGGTGATTGGCAGCACTGTGACAGAGTGCGTGCATTAGCTTTCACTGCGCGGATGGGAGGTAGCTGCTGACAACAGTGAAACCCTACACGAGCTTGCCATGGAAAGGAGTAAGAAGGATTGGATGAAGACAGTAGGAAAGCAGAGAGACGGAAGGGAAGGCATCTTCATACGCTTGTCTGAAGCTCTTACACCAATGATATACATAAGTATCTCTATCTTTATCTTTACGTTTTATTCATCATCTATACCCATTTGAGTCTGCCTGACTGAGATGTACAAGGTGACCATAGCTTGCTTCATACCAACAATCTCCGTGGGATCGACCCTTACTCACGTAAGGTATTACTTGGACGACCCAGTGCACTTGCTGGTTAGTTGTGCGAAGTTGTATTGATCACAATTTCGTGCACCACTATGTCACAATTGGCAGGGAGTATTGCCACTGTTGCAGAGAGACAATTGTAAGCTGAGAAGAAGATAGATTCAATCCAAGAGGAGGCTAGATCCAACATAAAGAACCAAGGGGGCAGCCATCTCAAAATTGGAATCACAATTAGGATATCTATCCAAGCAAATATGAATGCCTACAAACACATTCCCAAGTGATACCATAACCAATTCTAGAGGGGAATGCAAGGCCATCACACTAAGAAGTGAGAAGGTGGTGAAGGAAACATCCTAAGCCACAATTTACAAGAAAAAGAAGTTACAAATGACTTAGAAATCAAGAAGGAAGAAGAGACACATATCCTAGCCCCACCAAAGCAAGTCTTGAAACCCTATGTACCAAAAGCACCCTACTCACAAAGGCTGAGAAAGGATGGGAAGGATAGCCAATTTTCTAGGTTCTTAGAGATCTTTAAGAGGCTTCAAATCAACATCCCTTTTGCGGAGGTACTAGAGCAAATGCCACTTTATGCCAAGTTCTTAAAAGATCTCATGACAAAGAAGAGAAAGTGAGGAGAAAAAGAAATTGTAGTGCTCACGGAGGAATGTAGTACCATCATACAAAAGAAGCTTCCCCAAAAGATGAAAGATCCTGGGAGCTTCCAAATCCCCTGCTTCATAGGGGATATTAGCATTGAAAAAGCATTGTGTGATTTGGGAGCCAGCATCAACCTTATGTCCTTAATCATGATGAAAAGAATGAGAATTAAAAAGGCCAAACTAACAAGAATGGCCCTTCAATTAGCTAATAGAACATTCAAATTTCCTCATGGGGTGGTGGAAAAATTGTTGGTGAAAGTGGGAGAATTCATATTCCCAACAGACTTTATTGTGCTTGATATGGTGGAAGAGGCCAATGCATTAATCTTATTAGGGAGACCATTCTTAGCTACAGCTGGGGCCATAATTGATGTGCAAAAGGGAGAGTTGGTCCTAAGGCTACATGAAGAAAAGATGGTGTTCAATGTTTTCACTGCAATGACCTACCCCAAGGAATCCATTGGAGAATGTATGATGGTAAACACAATGGAGAAGATAGTTCAATGAGTCCTAGAAGAAGATCAATATGAATAAGTAAAAGAGCAAGACCCTCAAATATTAGGTGGTGAACTACCACAAGAATTCATAGAAGGATCAATCATGTTGGACAAGGCAAGCTAGAAGGAAGTGGAAGCACCAAAGTTGGGGTTAAAGACCATGCCTCCAAGCTTAAAGTATGCCTACTTGGGTGACAATGACACATATCCAATAATCATCAATTCAAGCTTGAGTGAGGAACAAGAAGAGGAGCTTATCAATGTGCTGAGACAACACAAGGATGCCATAGGATCGACACTTTCAGATTTGAAGGGGATCAGCCCTTCAGTGTGCATGCATAAAATCCTTCTTAAGGAGGATGCCAAGCCCTCAATATAACCCCAAAGAAGACTAAACCCAACAATAAAGGAAGTGGTGCAAAAAGAATTGCTAAAGTTATGGCAAGCAAGGGTGATTTATCCTATCTCAGACAGCCCTTGGGTGAGTCCAATCCAAGTAGTCCCCAAGAAGGAAGGAATCACAGTTGTGCCAAATGAAAGAAATGAATTGATACCAACAAGAACAGTGACTGGATGGCGCATGTGTATAGACTACTGGATGCTCAATGATGTTGGAGAGGGCATTTTCCTACTACTAGGAAGGACCATTTTCCTCTACCATTCATGGATCAAATGTTGGAGAGACTTGTTGGACATGAATACTAATGTTTCTTGGATGGATACTCAGGCTACAATTAGATTGTAGTGGACCCTAAAGACTAAGAGAAGACTTCTTTCACTTGCCCTTATGGTGTTTTTGAATATAGATGTATGCCTTTTGGTTTGTGCAATGCACCTTCTACATTCCAAAGGTGCATGCTGTCCATTTTTTTAATATGATTGAAAGGTTATTGAGGTCTTCATAGATGACTTTTCAGTGTTTGGTGACTCATTTCCTAAGTGCTTACACCATCTTGCCTTAGTGCTAAAGAGATGCCAAGAGACTAACCTAGTTTTAAACTGGGAAAAGTATCATTTTATGGTCACCGAAGGGGTGGTCCTTGGCCACAAAATCTCTAAGAAAGGCACAGAGGTGGACATGGCCAAGGTGAAAGTGATTGAGAAATTACCCCCACCTTGCAATGTCAAAGCAATTAGGAGTTTCTTGGGGCATGCTATGTTTTATAGAAGGTTCATTAGAGACTTTTCAAAGATCGCCAAACCTTTAAGTAACTTGCTTGTCTCTAATGTACCTTTTATCTTTGATAGAGAATGTTTGCAAGCCTTTGATGAGCTTAAAAGCAAACTCTCTGATGAATCCATATTTGATGATGATTTTTGGTTGAAATTGAATGGATTTTATCATATAAACTTGCACTTATTCCCTTAAATAGCATGCTTTTGAACTTTCCTCCTAATTTGTGCTTGATTATGAAAACATGCTTTTTAATGCCTAATTTAACCTATTTTATTCCATTTACCTTCCATTCGATGCCTTGATGTCGTTTGTGAGTGATTTTAGATGTATAAGGCAAGAATGGCTTGGAGAAAATGGAAGAAGAGCATGCAAAGTGGAGGAAGCATGAAGAATCAAAGGAAAAGAGCACAGCAATGTGTGCGTATGCACAGACCTACGTGCGTACGCACAGCCATCAGAACAAAGCCATGCGCACACGTAAGCCACTTCATGGGCGCCGCGCGTCCATTCAAGCATTGCCTAGTGTGCGTGCGCACAACATCTTGTGCGTATGCATAGGAAGAGATTTTTGGCAGAGTGTGCGTGCTCACACGTCTGTGCGTACGCACAGGTGGCTGGTACGGAAATTACAACTACAAACTAACCGGCAAGTGTACCGGGTCGTACCAAGTAGTACCTCAAGTGAATGAGGGTCGATCCCACGAGGATTGATGGATTAAGCAATAATGGTTAAATGATTTACTTAGTTAGACAAACAGAAAATGGTGTTTGAGAGTTCAAAAGCATAAACAGTAAATTCAGGAAATCAGAAAAGCAAGCAGTAAATAAGATGTGAATAATATATGTGAATAATATATTCCTAAAACTAAATAATATCTTTTTCTATTTTTAAATAAAATTGAAGCTTAATTAGAATATTTGGGAGATTGCGTGCAGGGTTTGAGGAGAGCTAGGGACCACTTGGATCCTTAATAACCCACGCCCAACTTTGACATTTGTTGCGCCTTACTTGAGAATGTGGGTAGCATGTGTTGGTGTGCAAGGCTTATGTTGTTGTGCCCTACTTGAGATGAAACAAAATCAATGTGGCGTGCTTTTATTGTGTCTTGTGCCTAACTTGAGATATCTCAAGTTAGGCACAGCCTTGGCAGAACAGGTGGAAAGGAAGTATGAACTATTATATATTGTTGGAAAGTTCTGGAAGTTAGCTTTCGAACGCCACTAGAATCACGTCCATTGGATCTCTGTAGCTCGAGTTATTCAAGTTTGAGTACAGAGAGGTCAGGGTTGATAGCATCATTCGCCTTCTTCTTTTTTTCTGCGGAAACTCCATCAAATCTAGCCAAATGCTACCTAAAATAAACAGAATTGCAAATGATTCAAAGTAGCATCCATAGTGGCTAAAAGATAATTTATTCTTGATTAAACTCGACAAATTGAATGCAAACTCACTAGAAAAAGATAGGAAAGATGCTCACGCATCACAACACCAAACTTGAATTGTTGCTTGTCCTCAAGCAACCAAAACTAATACAAGGTTAAGATGTGAATTTGCATGAGAAGTGAGAGTTCAGTTATGCTCATGTCTCTCCTTAAAGTGGGGTTTATCTCTTACGATTCTGAACAATTCTAGCATCTCACTCTCCTTTGAATCAGAGGAATATCAATGTAATTCGGAATTAGAATCCGGATCATGTTATGAGTTCTCTAATCTTTATACCTCAGTTTAATACTTGAACACAGAAGATATCCCTTAATTCGCAATTAACTGGTGCTTTGTATCTTGAACCTAGCCGTGACTTTAAATGTTCTATCTTAAGGGCTAATTGACACAAAAACACCACAAGCTTTTTAAATGGGGAACTCTTTTGAAGTTCTAATTTTTCTTTCAGCTACTCCCAGACAGTGGTGCTCAAAGCCTTTGGCATACTCTACTAAATGCATTTGATCTCGACTCTAAATGTTCTGTCTCAAGAATTACTTGAGACAAGAACACCACAAGAATATGACTAGGAAAACAACTCTTTGAGCTTTTAATCATGTCTGACCTCCCTAGTCATTGATGCTCAGAGCCTTGGACCTTATTTTTATTTTTCTTTTGCTTCAAGGATTAGGATTTCACTAACTTCAGAGAATTCATAATAGTTCTCTAAATTCCTGTTCCTCATACTGAGAACATCCTTTGTTTCAAACTCAACTATGCACTATTTATGTCTTGCATTCAGAATCACAATTAATACCACCACAATTAAGTAAATAAGACTATTCTTTGATTTAAACTTTATTTCTCATGCAATGCATCTTTTTCTTCTTTTTCTTTTGGATTCAAGTTCAGTGAGCAATACATCAGGAACTTTTCAGAATTAAAAGTAAATAACAGAATAAAAATAACTAATTTAACTAGAACCTAGGAATTGAAATAACAAAGGATCATGCAGAAACCAAGTAAAATAGCAGAAAACAGGAATATAACATAATAAGAACGGGAGAAAATATAGAATGAAAGGAACTCAACCACCTCAGTTATCCTAGTGGTCGTCTCATTCTTCAGGCTGTGCTCCTCCGTGAAGATGATTCGCCTCCCTCTGGTGTCATTAAAATAAATAGCAAAGTCACAAGCGAAGTGACAACACCAAACTTAAAAGTTTGCTTGTTCTCAAGCAAGGAAAAACTGAAAATAGAGAGGGACATAAAAAAACGCACGGGAGAGTAAAAACAAATATTATTGCAAAATAAGCCGAAAATAATAAAAAGACAAGAAAGATAATAAGTAAATTTTTTTTATTTTCTTGTTTTTTTTTCATATACATATATATATATATAATTATTTATTTATTTATTTGTTTATTGTATTTATTGTATTTATTTATATATATATGGGGGGGGGGGACGTGTATATATATATAAGGAAAGGGGGTGGGGTCACGTGTGGATTTTGGAAGGGGGGAATTGGCTCGAGCATTGAAAAATGAGAGGATCTGGTGATTGAGTTGAGGGGTGGGGACCGAATTAAATAAGATTTGGTGCAGGAATAGGTTAATTTTTTTAGGAAGTATTGGTGGTAATAAGGTGGGGTGAAAAGAGGAAGGGGCTGGGGTAGTTAGGCTGCGCCTAACTCCAAGTTGCGAGGCGCCTAACGAGAGGCACACGTCCGCACTCTGCGCTTAACTTGACTCAAAACTGCGCCTAACTTGAAGTCAGGTCTTCCCTAGCACGCCTAACTGGAAGTCACACCTTCTTTTGCTGCGCCTAACTTAAATTCGGTTGCGCCTAACTTGAGGTATGTCTTTACAGCTTGCGCCTAACTTGAAAATTCTCAAGTTAGGCGCAGACCCTCCAGAGAGAATTGTTCCTTTGTGCGTAATGTACGGCGCCTAACTTGAAAATTCTCAAGTTAGGCGCAGACTCTCTAGTGCAAAATTCTCTTCCACGCATAGTATGTGGCGCTTGACTTGAGATTTTCAAATTAGGTGTCACCCAAATCTGAATCAATATCCTCTCAGGTGTTCGAAACTCTGTATTTAGGAACCTATTTTTATTTTTTTAATATTCTGCATGATCAAAATACACGTAAAATAAAGGAAAAATAGTAGAAACTCAATGAAATTCAAATAAATAATAAAATCAAAGCAACAGAAATTAAAATAAGGATATGAAAACATCGGGTTGCCTCCCGACAAGGGCTTCTTTACCGTCACTAGCTTGACTATCAGCTCCTCTAAGGAGGAGGATTATAGGGGCTCAGTTCCTCACCCCTCACCTTAAACTTCTTTCCTGTGTCTTCATAAAGTAACTCAATATGCTCCAAAGGGAGGATTCTGTTTACGGTATAAGTCCATATTGGATTGCTAATCAACACCACATTCATTCTTGGGGAGAAACCTTCAGTGGAGATCTTTTTGTTTTTCCATCCCCTGGGTATTTTCTTCTTTTTAGGAACCTCATCCTTGGTGGATGATGCATTCCCGACACCAAACTTAGGTTTGATGTTAGGAGGAATTTTATTGATTGTCATCAAAGGAGGTTTGAGCTGCGGATTTTGCTGTCCGTCATCAGGGGGTTTGTGAAGGTTTGGATCAATAAGCTCAGTCTGCATGCACCTCTCTTCTTCACCTGATGAATGTATATCCTTGAAGAAACGAAAGACTAGTTGCTTATTATGCACTCTAAGCACTAATTCACCTTCTTCCACATCAATCAGAGCTCTTCCAGTGGCTAGGAATGATCTTCCCAGAATTATATAGGCATTCTCATCCTCCCCTGTGTCAAGAATCACAAAATCTGCTGGGAGGAAAAACTTACCCACTTTGACCAAGATATTATCCACTAATCCGTATGCAGGCTTTATAGATTTGTTTGCCATCTGTAACGCTATCCTTGTGGGTTGCGCTTCTTGGATTTGCAGCTTCTTCATCACAGACAAGGGCATTAAATTGATGCTTCCTCCCAGATCACATAACGCTTTCTCAAAGGTTGTGTTCCCAATGGTGCATGGAATTTGAAAGCTCCCTAGATTCGAGATCTTCCTTGGAAAGTTATTCTGAATGATGGCACTATATTCCTTAGTTAGGACCACTGTCTCATCTCCCTTTAAAGGCTTCTTCTTTGATAATAGCTCCTTCATGAACTTGACATAGAGAGGCATTTGTCCCAAAACCTCAGCAAAAGGAATATTAATTTGCAACTTTCTGAAGACTTCCAAGAACTTTGAAAACTACTTGTCCTTGGTCTCCTTTTGAAGTCTCTAAGGATATGGCATTTTAGGCTTGTACTCAGGAGCCTTTAGTAATGTAGGATAAGTGTCAAGAGAGTCCGGGAATGGGTTGTCCGCACGCTTTGGAGGAACGTGCTCTACTTCTTCCTTTTTCTCCTCTGGAGCTTCTTTTTCAACTGGCTCCGCATTAACTTGTGCTTTCGTACTTGCCACTTGTCCACTTATGAAGGTGATAGCATGCATTCCTCTCTTGGATTTGGAATTGTGTTACTAGGAAGGCTATTAGTGGTCCTCTGATCAATTTCATTAACTTTTATGGCTAATTGACCCATCTGAATCTCCAAGTTCTTGATTGATTCTCTGGTTTTCTGTTTAAAACTTGCCAATATTGCTTCCAAATTATTGTTTCTACTGGGGCTGAGAAATTGCTTGCTGAGATGACTGAAACTGGTGGTTATTAAAATTATTCTGTTGAAAACCACTTTGAGAATTATTATTAAAATTTTGTGGCCTCTAAGGTTGCTCTCTCCACCCAAAATTTGGGTGATTTCTCCACCTTTGATCGTAGGTCTTAGAGTAGGGATCATTATTGGGATTCTAGGAGCACTCCCCATGTAATTGACCTATTTAGAAGAAGATTGAGCATAATCATAATTTTCATTTTGCATAAATTTACCTGTCATGTCATAAGGGACCTCTTGAGGTGGATTTTGGGTGTTGACAGCTGAAACTTGCATTCCACTCAACTGTTGAGTAAGTAGATTTCTTTGTTGAGACATAAGCTTATTTTGAGTAAGAAAAGCATTAACAGCTTCCACTTCCAACACGCCTCTCTTCTGAGAGGTCTCAAAGTTCATAGAATTCCTGTTAGATGAATATAGATATTGATTGCTAGCAACCAATTCAATAAGCTCAATAGTCTCCTCCGGTGTCTTCTTCATGTGCAATGAACCACCTGCAGAATTATCTAAGCACATCTTGGACATTTCACAGAATTATCTTAGGTCCATTTGGAGAATATATCCGGAGGGCATTGCCTAGTCAGTAGCTTGTATCTCTCCGAAGCTTCATAAAGAGTTTCACCATCCTTCTGCCTGAAGGTCTGAACCTCCACCCTAAGCTTAGTCAACTTCTTTGGTGGGAAAATTTAGTAAGAAACCCAGTAACAACCTTGTCCCAAGTATCCAAACTCTCCTTGGATTGTGAATCTAGCCATAGCTTTGCTCTATCCCTTAGAGCAAACGGGAAGAGCATGAGTTTGTACACCTCAGGGTTCACTCCATTTGTCTTCACAGTATCACAAATCTGCAGAAAATTAGAAATAAATTGATTTCGGTCTTCTTGGGGCAGACCATGATACTAGCAGTTTTGTTGCACCCGGGTGACCAATTATGGCTTCAACTCAAAGTTGTTTGCAACTATAGGAGGCACCACAATGCTTTTTTCCATAAAGATCTGCAGTAGGAGTAGTGTAAGAGCAAAGCACTCTCCTAGGTTGTTCATTCCCATTCGGATTTGCCATATTGGCATTAGCAGCATTATTATGATCCATAGTGGATTCTGCAGCCTTGAAAAGTCTTGCTTGTTGCAAACTGATGACAAGTCATCTTAGCCTAGTTTCACTAGTCTTTTTCTTTGTTTTCATTAGGTTTTATGCACTTTCTTTCATTCTAAGTAAGTGATTTGGAATGGAAATGCATGACTTCTTTGAATCAAACAACCACCATCTAATTGATGCTAAATCATGAGGTTTAGGCTAAATTTAATTGACTTTTAATGATTTATAAACCTTGTGAATTTGGTGATACTTTGATTGGTTGTTTTGATTTCTTGTAGGTGAAGAAAAGAAGAAAAGAAGAAAGCGTGGCTTAAGAAGTGTGGTTCAAGGAAAAAGAAAAGTGTGGCAAAGAACATAAGGAAGTGTGGCACATGAAAGGAGCACAAAGGAAAATTTCAAGGAGGCAATGTTTCAATGCTCTGCTCACTTTGTGAGCTGAGCACAATTTGAAGCAAAGAAACAGGGAAAGGAAAAACAATGCTCAGCTCACCAAGTGAGCATTATCGGGCTCCCACAAGAAATAAATCAAAGAAAATAAGTTGCCAATGCTTGCTCCAAGGTTTGAACCCATGACCAAAGAGGATGGGGGAGCGCTACTCACAAGAGAAAATAAGCAAAAAATGGCCAAATGCATCATCCAGGATTCGAACTCAGCACCTAGAGGAAGCAAGGAGCAAGGCACCACAAGAAAACCATGGAAAAGCTCCAGCGCATGCACTCAGCAAGTTTCGAACCAAGGACCTCTCCTTGTGAGCACCAATGCTCAGCTCACTTGGAGAGCTGAGCGCTACCCATGGGCATCACGCGAGCACTTTGACACGGGCCAAGGGGAGTGGAGCGCGCACTTGACACGGTCCAAGGAGCACAAGGCGTGCAACAAATTTTTGCACCAAGGCACCAATGCTCAGCTCACTTTGTGAGCTGAGCATTCCCCTGGTACCCCCCTCAACATTGCACGCTATAAGGGAATCCACACAAGGCCTCAATGCTCAGCTCAACTTGTGAGCTGAGCATCCTCTTGGAACCAAATTCTTCATGGGCTAAAAATTGAATTAAAAATCCAACTTAATTCATTTCTTCACCAAATCAAAAGCCCATCCAAATTATAAAATCGAAGAATAGAAAGTGTATAAATAGGAGCTAGTTTGATGTAATTAGGACCTCTAGAATCACTTTTGAATTTTCCTTTTTACTTTCATTTTCATTTTAAGCTCTTACTTTTGAATTTAGATCTTAGAGAATTGGGAAGGAGAATTGATCTCTCTTTTTCCTTGTTCTTGCTTGAGCACTCTTTAATTTTCATGCTTTGGGTCTTGGGTGAAGAATTGAAGAACTTCTGTTTCAATCTCACCTTGAGATCTCTTGTTTACTCTTTCTGCATAATTGAATTTCAAATTCCATTTACTGCTTCATCTTCTACTCTTTCTGCAATCTACTTTCATTTATTTCTTCTGCAATTGTTCTTGTTGGATCAAGGAAGGATTTGAGATCTAGAATTATTATCTAGTCTCTTCCACTCCTGAGATCTTCATCCTCCTTTAAATTGCTGCAAATTAAGCATCGCTCATTTTCTGTTTTTAGATCTTCAAAGCATTTTTACTTTTTCTGTTGAGATCTATTTCCATTTAATCAATCCTCTACTCTTTTGTTTGTTGCAATTTACCTTTGCTTGTTTAAATTCTGCAATCCCAACTCCCAATTCCTTTATGATTCAAGCAATTTACATTTCTTGCATTTTAAGCTTCAGTTATTTACATTTCTTGCAATCTAAGTTTCTATGCTTTACATTACTTGCACTTTAAGATTCAGCATCTTTACTTTCTTGCTCTTTGATTTACTGCAATATTCCCTTCTCCCTTTACATTCCAAGCAATTTAGCTTCTGTTAATGATAAACCACTCAACCAATACCTGATTCGCTTGACTAAATCAACTACTAAACTAAAATTGCTCAATCCTTTAATCCCTGTGGGATCGACCTCACTTTAAGTGAGTTTTACTACTTGATGCGACCCGGTACACTTGCCGGTGAGTTTTATGTCGGATCGTTTTCCGCACATCACAAACGCCGCCTGAAAGTCCTTTTAGGTTCAGGATCAAAGTCTAAGAGAGGTTCCTTATTTCTGTTCCTGTGCATAAATAGATAGAAGACAAGAAAAGATGGAATTCTCTCCGTTAGAGTGTAGAGAAATTCCAGTGAGGTAACCTAAGTAAAGAGATAAAATAAAAAAAATCACTGAATAAAATAAACACTAAAATTCAAAAATTACTATTAAAATTAAGATCAACAAGTTTGAAATTATTAGGTGAATTAAATAAGAAAAATTAAAATAAGACTAATTAGGGAACACCAAACTTAATTTCAGAAATTAAGAAAAATATTAGTATTAAATTATTATTATTATTTTTTTTGTTTACGAAAACCAAATAGTAAAAGAAAAGAGAAATAAAACGAAACAGCAGGGGATGGGGGCACGAATGAAAGAAAGAACGAACGAAGAAAAGAAAAAAATTAATGGAATAAAAATAAACAAATAAAGACACAAAAATTAATAATAATAAAATAAAACTAATTAAAAGAAAAATTATCTAATCTAAGAAATCAAACAACGAGTAGTTGTTGATGAGCGAATAATTTATACGCTTTTTGGCATTATTTTTAGTATGTTTTTAGTATGTTTTAGTTGGTTTTTATTATATTTTTATTAGTTTTTAGTTAAAATTCACTTTTCTGGATTTTACTGTGAGTTTGTGTGTTTTTCTATGATTTCAGGTATTTTCTGGCTGAAATTGAGGGACTTGAGCAAAAATCTGATTCAGAGACTGAAAAGGACTGCAGATGCTGTTGGATTCTGACCTCCCTGCATTCGAAGTGGATTTTCTGGAGCTACAGAAGCCTAATTGACGCGCTCTCAACGGCGTTGGAAATTAGACATCCTGGGCTTTCCAGCAATGTATAATAATCAGTACTTTGCCCAAGATTTGATGGCACAAAACCGGCGTTCCAAATCAGCTCAAAACTGCCCGGCCTTAAACGTCGGAACTGGCACAAGAATGGGAGTTAAACGCCCAAACTGGCACAAAAGCTGGCGTTTAACTCCAAGAAAAGTCTCTACACGAAAATGCTTCAATGTTCAGCCCAAGCACACACCAAGTGGGCCCGGAAGTGGATTTTTATGTCATTTACTCATTTCTGTAAACCCTAGTCTACTAGTTCTCTACAAATAGGACCTTTTACTATTGTATTTTCATCTCGAGATCTTTGAATCTTTTGATCACGTTTTGGGGGCTGGCCTCACGGCCATGCCTAGACCTTATTCTTATGTATTTTCAACGGTGGAGTTTCTACACACCATAGATTAAGGTGTGGAGCTCTGCTGTACCTCGAGTATTAGTGCAATTACTATTGTTCTTCTATTCAATTCGGCTTGTTCTTATTCCAAGATATTCATTCGCACTCAAGAACTTGATGAATGTGATGATTATGTGACGCTCATCATCATTCTCACTTATGAACACGTGCATGACAACCACTCCCGTTCTACAAGCAAACAAGGCTTGAATGTTTATCTCTTGGATTCTTTAATCGGAATCTTCGTGGTATAAGCTAGAATTGATGGTGGCATTCAAGAGAATCCGGAAGGTCTAAACCTTGTCTGTGGTATTCTGAGTAGGATTCAGTGATTGAATAACTGTGACGAGCTTCAAACTCCTGAAGGCTAGGCGTTAGTGACAGACGCAAAAGAATCAATGGATTCTATTCCAACCTGATTGAGAACCGACAGATGATTAGCCGTGCCGTGACAGGGTGCGTTGAACATTTTCACTGAGACGATGGGACTGTAGCCACTAACAACGGTGATGCCCAACATACAGCTTGCCATGGAAAGGAGTAAGAAGGATTGGATGAAGACAGTAGGAAAGCAGAGAGACGGAAGGGACAAAGCATCTCCATTCGCTTATCTGAAATTCTCACCAATGAAATATATAAGTATCTCTATCTTTATGTTTTACTCATATATCATCCATAACCATTTGAATCTGCCTGACTGAGATTTACAAGATGACCATTGCTTGCTTCATACCAACAATCTCCGTGGGATTGACCCTTACTCGCGTAAGGTTTATTACGTGGACGACCCAGTGCACTTGCTGGTTAGTTGTGCGAAGTTGTGATAAAGAGTTGAGATTGCAATTGAGCGTACCATGTTGATAGCGCCATTGATGATCACAATTTCGTGCACCAAGTTTTTGGCGCCGTTGCCGGGGATTGTTTCGAGTATGGACAACTGACGGTTCATCTTGTTGCTTAGATTAGGTATTTATCTTCAGAGTTCTTAAGAATGAATTCTAGTGTTTCAAGGTGATGTTCTTATCATCACCAAAGCTGATTGATTCTCATCAATTTAGCTCTTGAATGCAATGTCCTGCTGAAGCTTGGCTAGCCATGTCTAAAGCCTTTAGACTAAAGCTTTAGACTAACATTGCATGATTCCTGGAATTCTCATTAAGAATTTTGATACCTTTATTTTCTTTTTCCACTTAATTTTCGAAAAACCAAAAAAAATTTACAAAATCATAAAAAACCAAAAATATTGTATGTTGAATCTAGTGTCTCATTTTAAGTTTGGTGTCAAATGCATGTTTCTGTTCTTCTTGCATTCATTCATGTGTCTTAAGTGATCTTCAAGATGTTCTTGATGATTTCCTTGCTCTGATCTTTGAATTCTCTTGACTTAAGTGTTTTGTTATATGCATTCTCATTTTGTTAGTGTCAGTAGTATACAAACTGCTAAGTTTGGTGTCTTGCATGCATTGTTATTTGATTTTAGTTGCATTATTAAAAATCCAAAAAAATTTTTAACTTGTGTTTTTTCAAGTCAATAATACAGAGAATTGAAGATTCAGAACATACGGCAGAGGAATCATACAGAAAAAGCTGGGCGTTCAAAACGCCCAATGAAGAAGGAAAACTGGCGTTTAAACGCCAGCCAGGGTGCCTGGTTGGGCGTTTAACGCCCAAAAGGGTAGTGTTTTGGGCGTTAAACGCCAGAATGGATACCATTCTGGGCGTTTAACGCCAGGATGGCACAAGAGGGAAGATTCTGTTTTCAATTCAAATTTTTTTCAAGTTTTCAAAATTTTTCAAAATCAAATCTTTTTCAAATCAAATCTTTTCAATCAAATCTTTTTCAAAATCAATTTCTTTCCATTTTCAAAAATACTTGCTATCAATTAATGATTTGATTCAACATTTCAAGTATGTTGCCTTTTCTGTTGAGAAAGGTTTAATGTTTGAATCATATCTTTCCTTGTTAGCCAAGTCATTAATTTTTAAAATCAAATCTTTTTAAATTGTTTTTCAAATCATATCTTTTTAATCACATCTTTTTCAAAAATAGTTTTCAATCATATCTTTTTGATTTCTAATTTCAAAATCTTTTTCAAAAATCACTTGATTTTTTTTTCCAATCTTAGTTTTCGAAAATCAATTAGTATTTTTCAAAATGTTTTTTTTAAAAAAAATCTTTTACTTTGTTTTCGAAAATTTCTTCCCCTCTTCTCACATCCTTCTATTTATGGACTTACACTATTCCTTAATGCACAATTCGAACTCCATATTTCTTGATAAGTTCGAATTCTCTACTCCTTCCTTCTATTTTTCTTTTCCTCTGACACCTTAAGGAATTTCTATACTGTGACATAGAGGATTCCATATTTTCTTGTTCTCTTCTCTTTCATATGAGCAGGAGCAAAGACAAAAGCATTCTTGTTGAGGCTGACCCTGAACCTGAAAGGACCTTGAAGCGAAAGCTAAGAGAAGCTAAGGCACAACTCTCTGTAGAGGACCTAACAGAAATCTTCAAACAGGAAGAACCCATGGCAGCCGAAAACAACAACAATGCCAACAATGCAAGGAAGGTGCTGGGTGACTTTACTGCACCTACTCCCGACTTCTATGGGAGAAGCATCTCTATCCCTGCCATTGGAGCAAATAACTTTGAGCTTAAGCCTCAATTAGTTTCTCTGATGTAACAGAATTGAAAGTTCCATGGACTTCCATTGGAAGATCCTCATCAGTTTTTAGCTGAGTTCTTGCAAATCTGTGACACTATCAAGACTAATGGGGTTGAACCTGAGGTCTACAGACTTATGCTATTCCCTTTTGCTGTAAGAGACAGAGCTAGGATATGGTTGGACTCACAATCTAAAGAAAATCTGAACTCTTGGGAAAAGCTAGTCAATGCCTTCTTGGCAAAGTTCTTTCCATCTCAAAAATTGAGTAAGCTTAGAGTGGAAGTCCAAACCTTCAAACAGAAGGAAGGAGAATCCCTCTATGAAGCTTGGGAAAGATACAAACAATTAATCAGAAAGTGTCCCTCTGACATGCTTTCTGAATAGAGCATCATAGGTATTTTCTATGATGGTCTGTCTGAGCTGTCCAAGATGTCATTGGATAGCTCTACTGGAGGATCTCTTCATCTGAAGAAGACACCTACAGAAGCTCAAGAACTAATTGAAATGGTTGCAAATAACCAATTCATGTACACTTCTGAAAGGAATCCTGTGAATAATGGGACAAATCAAAAAGAAAGGAGTTATTGAGATTGGTACTCTGAATGCCATATTGGCTCAGAACAAAATATTGACTCAGCAAGTCAATTTGATTTCTCAAAGTCTGTCTGGAATGCAAGCTACACCAGGCAGTACTAAGGACGCTTCATCTGAAGAAGAAGCTTATGATCCTGAGAACCCTTCAATGGAAGAGGTGAATTACATGGGAGAACCCTATGGAAACACCTATAATTCTTCATGGAAAAATCATCCAAATTTCTCATGAAAGGATCAACAGAGACTTCAACAAGGTTTCAACAACAATAATGGTGGAAGAAACAGGTTTAGCAATGGCAAGCCTTTTCCATCATCTTCTCAGCAACAGACAGAGAATTCTAAGCAGAACAACTCTGACTTAGTAACCATGGTCTCTGATATATTCAAAACCACTCAAAGTTTCATGACTGAAACAAGGTCCTCCATTAGGAATTTGGAAGCACAAGTGGGTCAGCTGAGCAAGAAAATTACTGAACTCCCTCCTAGTACTCTTCCAAGCAATACAGAAGAGAATCCAAAAGGAGAATGTAAGGCCATCAACATGGCCGAACTAGGAGAGGAGGAAGAGGCAGTGAACACCACTGAGTAAGACCTCAATGGACGTCCACTGGCCTCCAATGAGTTCCCCAATGAGGAACCATTGGAATCTGAGGCTCACACTGAGACCATAGAGATTCCATTGGATTTACTTCTGCCATTCATGAGCTCTGATGAGTATTCTT
Source organism: Arachis stenosperma (assembly GCF_014773155.1). Lineage (NCBI taxonomy): Eukaryota > Viridiplantae > Streptophyta > Magnoliopsida > Fabales > Fabaceae > Arachis > Arachis stenosperma. The sequence continues at coordinate 53,220,749 of NC_080386.1, forward strand.
CCTCTGAAGAGGATGAGTATGTCACTGAAGAGCAAGTTGCTAAATACCTTGGAGCAATCATGAAGCTAAATGACAAGTTATTTGGTAATGAGACTTGGGAGAACGAACCTCCTTTGCTCACCAAAGAACTGGATGACTTGTCTAGGTAGAAATTACCTCAAAAGAGACAAGATCCTGGAAAGTTTTCAATACCTTGTACCATAGGCACCATGACCTTTAAGAAGGCTCTGTGTGACCTAGGGTCAAGCATAAACCTCATGCCTCTCTCTGTAATGGAGAAGCTAGGGATCTTTGAGGTACAAGCTGCAAGAATCTCACTAGAGATGGCAGACAATTCAAGAAAACAAGCTTATGGACTTGTAGAGGATGTTCTGGTTAAGATTGAAGACCATTACATCCCTGCTGATTTTATAGTCCTAGAGACTGGGAAGTGCATGGATGAATCCATCATCCTTGGCAGACCCTTCCTAGCCACAGCAAAGGCTGTGATTGATGTGGACAGAGGAAAATTGATCATTCAAGTGAATGAAGAATCCTTTGTGTTTAAGGCTCAAGGATATCCCTCTGTTACCATGGAGAGGAAGCATGAAGAGCTTCTCTCAAAACAGAGTCAAACAGAGCCCCCACAACCAAATTCTAAGTTTGGTGTTGAACCCCCACATTCAAACTCTAAGTTTGGTGTTGGGAGGTTCCAACATTGCTCTGAGCATTTGTGAGGCTCCATGAGAGCCCACTGTCAAGCTACTGACATTAAAGAAGCACTTGTTGGGAGGCAACCTAGTGTTATATTTATCTATTTTCCTTTGTTATTTTATGTTTTCTGTAGGTTGATGATCATGGGAAGTCACAAAATCAATGGAAAAAGTAAAAACAGAAAAAAACAGCACACCCTGGAGGAACACCTTGCTGGCGTTTAAACGCCAATATGGGCAGCAAATGGGCGTTTAACGCCCAGTCTGGCACCATTCTGGGCGTTTAACACTAGAAAGAGGCACCAGACTGGCATTAAACGCCAGGAAAGGGCAAGATGCTGGCGTTAAACGCCAGAAATGGGCACCAGCCCGGCGTTTAACGCCAAAATTGGCACAGAGAGCATTTTTGCTCGCCACTTGGTGCAGGGATAACTTTTCCTTGACACCTCAGGATCTGTGGACCCCACAGGATCCCCACCTACCCCACCCCCACTCTCTCTCTTCTTCATCCATTCACCAATCACCTCAACGCCTCTTCCTCAAAAACTCTTTACATATCAAATCCCATCTTTCTCTTCACCACTCACATCCATCCTTCGTAAAATCTCACCTACCTTACCATTCAAATTTAAACCACTTTCCGTCCCAAACCCACCCTCCCATAACCGAACCCTACCCCTCTCTCCACCCCTATATAAACCCATCTTCACTCCCTCATTTTCACACACCCTAAACACTACTTCTCCCCCTTTGGCCGAACCACAAAGCCACCTCCATCTCCTCTATTTCTTCTTCTTCCACTCTCTTCTTTATTCTTTTGCTTGAGGACGAGCAAACCTTTTAAGTTTGGTGTGGTAAAAGCATTGCTTTTTGTTTTTCCATAACCATTTATGGCATCCAAGACCGGAGAAACCTCTAGAAAGAGGAAAGGAAAGGCAAAAGCTTCCACCTACGAGTCATGGGAGATGGAGAGATTCATCTCAAGGGTGCATCAAGACCACTTCTATGAAGTTGTGGCCTTGAAGAAGGTGATCCCTGAGGTCCCTTTCAAACTCAAAATGAGTGAATATCCAGAGATTCGACATGAGATCCGAAGAAGAGGTTGGGAAGTTCTTACCAACCCTATTCAACAAGTCGGAATCTTGATGGTTCAAAAGTTCTATGCCAATGCATGGATCCCCAAGAACCATTATCAAAGTGTGAACCCGGACCCATTATCAAAGTGTGAACCCGGACCCAAAGAATTGGCTTACAATGGTTCGGGGGAAATACTTAGATTTTAGTCCGGAAAATGTAAGGTTGGCATTCAACTTGCCCATGATGCAAGGAGATGAACACCCTTACACTAGAAGGGTCAACATTGATCAAAGGTTGGACCAAGTCCTCATAGACATCTGTGAAGAGGGCGCCCAATGGAAGAGAGATTCAAGAGGGAAGCCGGTTCAATTGAGAAGGCATGACTTCAAGCCCGTAGCTAGGATGGTTGGAGTTTATCCAACCTCAATCATTCCCACTAGCAAACCGCTCTGAAGTTACTCTAGACCGGGCCATCATGATCCATAGTATCATGATTGGAGAAGAAGTAGAAGTTCATGAGGTTATAGCCCAAGAACTTTAAAGGTGGCGGACAGTCCTCTACCTTGGCAAGGTTAGCCTTCCTCATCTCATTTGTCACCTCTGTTATTCAGTTGGAGTTGACATAGAGGGAGACATCCCCATTGATGAGGACAAGCCCATCACTAAGAAAAGGATGGAGCAAACAAGAGATCCCACTCATCATGAAATCCCTGAGATGCCTCAAGGGATGCACTTTCCTCCACAAAACTATTGGGAGCAAAATCAACACCTCCCTAGGAGAATTGAGTTCCAACATGGGACAACTAAGGGTGGAGCACCAAGAACATTCCATCCTCCTCCATGAAATTAGAGAAGATCAAGAATCATGAGAGAGGAGCAACAAAGGCAAGGAAGAGACATTGAGGAGCTCAAGCACTCCATAAGATCTTCAAGAGGAAGAACAAGCCGCCATCACTAAGGTGGACCCGTTCTTTAATTTCCTTGTTCTTTATTTTCCTGTTTTTCGAATTTTCATGCTTATGTTTATCTATTTTGTGTCTTATGATCATTAGTGTCTTAGTGTCTATGCGTTAAAGTTATGAATGTCCTATGATCCATCATCTTTCTTAAATGAAAAATGTTCTTAATTGAAAAAGAGAAAAATTGCATGAATTTAAATTTTATAACAGATTAATTATTTGATGTGGTGGCAATACTTTTGTTTTCTGAATGTATGCTTAAACAGTGCATATGTCTTTTGAATTTGTTGTTCATGAATGGTTGGCTCTGTTGTGATCCAAGGCAAAAAGAGTGTGCTTAAGAACCCTGGACACCTCTAATTGGGGACTCTAGCAAAGCTGAGTCACAATCTGAAAAGGTTCACCCAATTAATGTCTGTGGCATGTATGTATCCGGTGGTAATACTGGAAGACAGAGTGCTTGGGCCACGGCCAAGACATAAAGTAGCTGTGTTCAAGAATCATCATACTTAACTAGGAGAATCAATAACATTATCTGGATTCTGAGTTCCTATAGAAGCCAATCATTCTGAATTTCAAAGGAAAGAGTGAGATGCCAAAACTATTTAGAGGCAAAAAGCTAAAAGCCCCGCTCATCTAATTAATACTGATCTTCATAGATGTTTTGGAATTCATTGCATATTCTCTTTTTTATCTTATTTGATTTTCAGTTGCTTGGGGCAAGCAACAATTTAAGTTTGGTGTTGTGATGAGCGGATAATTTATACGCTTTTTGGCATTGTTTTTAGTATGTTTTTAGTATGTTTTAGTAGTTAGTTTTTATTATATTTTATTAGTTTTTAGTTAAAATTCACTTTTCTGGACTTTACTGTGAGTTTGTGTATTTTTCTGTGATTTCAGGTATTTTCTGGCTGAAATTGAGGGACTTGAGCAAAAATCTGATTCAGAGACTGAAAAGGACTGTAGATGCTGTTGGATTCTGACCTCCCTGCACTCAAAGTGGATTTTCTGGAGCTACAGATACCCAATTGGCGCGCTCTCAATGGCGTTGGAAAGTAGACATCCTGGGCTTTCCATCAATGTATAATAGTCCATACTTTTCCCAAGATTTGATGGCCCAAAACGGCGTTCCAAATCAGCTCAAAACTACCCGGCGTTAAACGCCGGAACTGGCACAAAAGCTGGCGTTTAACTCCAAGAAAAGTCTCTACACGAAAATGCTTCAATGTTCAGCCCAAGCACACACCAAGTGGGTCCGGAAGTGGATTTTTATATCATTTACTCATTTCTGTAAACCCTAGGCTACTAGTTCTCTACAAATAGGACCTTTTACTATTGTATTTTCATCTTGAGATCTTTGAATCTTTTGATCACGTTTTGGGGGCTGGCCTCACGGCCATGCCTAGACCTTGTTCTTATGTATTTTCAATGGTGGAGTTTCTACACACCATAGATTAAGGTGTGGAGCTCTGCTGTACCTCGAGTATTAATGCAATTACTATTGTTCTTCTATTCAATTCGGCTTGTTCTTATTCCAAGATATTCATTCGCACTCAAGAACTTGATGAATGTGATGATTATGTGACGCTCATCATCATTCTCACTTATGAACGCGTGCCTGACAACCACTCCCGTTCTACAAGCAAACAAGGCTTGAATGTTTATCTCTTGGATTCTTTAATCGGAATCTTCGTGGTATAAGCCAGAATTGATGGCGGCATTCAAGAGAATCCGGAAGGTCTAACCCTTGTCTGTGGTATTCTGAGTAGGATTCAATGATTGAATGACTGTGACGAGCTTCAAACTCCTGAAGGCTAGGCGTTAGTGACAGACGCAAAAGAATCAATGGATTCTATTCCAACCTGATTGAGAACCGACAGATGATTAGCCGTGCCGTGACAGGGTGCGTTGAACATTTTCACTGAGAGGATGGGACTATAGCCACTGACAACGGTGATGCCCAACATACAGCTTGCCATGGAAAGGAGTAAGAAGGATTGGATGAAGACAGTAAGAAAGCAGAGAGACGGAAGGGACAAAGCATCTCCATTCACTTATCTGAAATTCTCACCAATGAAATACATAAGTATCTCTATCTTTATGTTTTACTCATATATCATCCATAACCATTTGAATCTGCCTGACTGAGATTTACAAGATGACCATAGCTTGCTTCATACCAACAATCTCCGTGGGATCGACCCTTACTCGCATAAGGTTTATTACTTGGACGACCCAGTGCACTTACTGGTTAGTTGTGCGAAGTTGTGATAAAGAGTTGAGATTGCAATTGAGCGTACCATGTTGATGGCGCCATTGATGATCACAATTTCGTGCATCAGTTGTCAATCACAATCAATCCCCGGCAACGGCGTCAAAAACTTGGTGCGAAAATTACAACCACAAACTAACCAGCAAGTGCACCAGGTCGTACCAAGTAGTACTTCAAGTGAATGAGGGTCGATCCCACGAGGATTGATGGATTAAGCAACAATGGTTAATGATACGTGGAAATTAAGAATTCTCACGTAACCGGGTAGTTTAGTTAGGCAAACATTGTTTTGGTTTCATGAGAATTCAAAATTCTTGAATGTAATGACAAGTAATTAAAATAACTAAAATAAGGAAAGCAAATTAACTGAAATGAAAGTAAATAACTGAAACTTAAATGGCAAGAAACTTAAATGACATTAAGAATAGAGTGCAGGAAAGTAGTGTGCAGAATTATAAATAACAGAGAAGTAAAATTGCAAGTAATTAAAGGCTAAACCTAAATAGTAGGAATGTTAAATTGCTTGAATATAAAAGGGGATTGGGTAGTGGGCATTGATAAACCACTATTTTATGGTTTATCTTGTGCTCAACTGTGTGGTTTTTATCAAACCTTTGCACACTTATTCGTACAAATTGCATGGTTTTACAATTCCTTCCTAGTTTTGTTCTATGGTTGAACTTGCTTCCTAAGCCTCTAATTTGTGTATTTTAATTCCCCTCTCTACCATTCGATGCCGTGATCCATGTGTTCAATGATTTCAGGCTTTATAGGACAGGAATGGCTTGGAGGATGGAGAGGAAGCTTGCAAAAATAGAAAGAGCACAAGAAATAAAGGAGACAATCAGCGAGGAGCGACGCGCACGCATGGCTCACGTGTGCGTGTGAATTGGAGTTCGCTCAACGACGTGTGCGCGTGCCTGACGCGTGCGCGTGACAAGGAAAATCGCCAAATGACGCGCACGCGTGAGTGACACGTACGCATGACATGCGTGATCTGCAGAAATTGCAGAAAATGCCGGGGGCGATTTCGGGCCAGTTTTAGACCCATTTTTCAGCCCAAAAACATATATTAGAGCTAGGGAACAGTAGAGACTCAAGGGGACATTCTCATTACGCATAATTTTTGTTTTAGTTTAGAATCTAGAGAGGGATTTCCACTTCTTCCTCTAGGTTTTCTTCACATTCATAGTTCTTAGAATTTTATTGCTTTTTGCTATTGATTTGGATATTGAGAAGAGTTGCTACCTCCGTTGAAGTTTCATTTATTCTAGTTTGTTCCTTTGTCCCTTACTCTTTCATATCCTTAATCCTTGTTCAGAGTTACAATTGGATTGTTTTTAGAATTTATTAATGCAAAGAACTATTTTTACCTTTACTCAATTTTCAGTTATTGTTTATCATGTCTTCCTCTTATTCCCTTTTTAATTCTATGCAAGTAATTTTCATGGCAATGGAGTAGACTCCCAACTTGACTTGGGGGTTGATTAAGAGGAGAACCTTGAGTTGGAATGCTCAAGTGATAAGTTAAATTGGAAGTTGTTGGCTAATTCTCTATTTGCTAACGCTAATCCTTCCCAAGGGAGAGGATTAAGACTTGCGAATAAGGGTTAGCTCAATCACTTGACTTTCCTTTATTTAGTAAGCGTTAACTAAGTGAAAATAACAACCTCTTGATACTACACTTGAGAAAATCCAACAAAGACAGAACTTCCAATTAATCATTCCCTCGGTCAAGGCCTTTTCATTTTGAATACATAAATCCCTTTAATTTACATTGCTTTAATTCACAATCCTTTAATTTTCTGTTCTTCATCTCTAAAAAATTCTTGGAAAACCTATGATCAATAAAATAGCACTATTTTTTCAACTCGTTGGGAGACGACTTGGGATTCATACTCCCAGTATTTTATTTCTAAATTTTGTGACAACTCTTTTAAATTGATACGCAGAACTTTTACTGATTAGAAACTATACTTGCAACACTGATTTTCGAATTAAATTCTTAATAGGTAATTTTTCGTACGTCAGGCATTCAAAATAACTAAAGAACAAAGGAAATGAGAATTGATGGTAGAGATCACTAAGGATCAGAGGTGTAAATTCATATAAATTGATGATGATCAATTCCTTCTCAATCATGGGGATAGATCCATGGCGGATTGTAAATAATTGAGTCCCAATCTCTTGGTGGCTCAATTTCTCTCAACACAATCAATTGCCACTCTCGTGATCTAATTGTTCATGTGAAGAGATGAAGCTCAATAGCTAATCCTTCATGCCACACAATTCTCAGGATCTCAACCAAGGGTGGTTACATCTCACATACCAACCAAAAGTATATCAATCAAGAGAATTATGAAAGGATGAACTCTAAACTGAATTCTATGACTCCTTTCTCAAGTTCATCACAAAATTTAAATAGATCCAACCCCCTTAAGGTAGTGATTGGATCTGTGAAGAACAAGAGTTTCCTCTTGGAGAAACCCACTTGAATTGAGAAGAAAAGAAAAGCTATCAATTCATTTGAATAAATAGAGCTCTTCCCCTAGTGAAAATGGAGTTTAGTGAATCATAGCTCCAACTTCAACAACCATTGCCAATTGGAAATTAAACTATGTGTAGAGAAGAATGAAAGATAAAGAAGAAGAAATTCTTAAAACTGAAATTTGAAGTTACAAATAAAACAAAATAGCTCCCTGGTATACTTCCCGAAATGTGTAGTAAAAGTGAAAGTGTAGTGTAAGAGTAAAAGTGTCTAAAAAATTCCCTTTAAGTACAAAACTCTTCCCTATTTATACTGGTCCTAAAGCTCTTTGAGAGGCCCTCAATCATGTTTGTTGGGTTAGCAAATTGGGCTTTGTTCTTGTTGGATTAGCTAGCTCATGAGGGGAGTTGCTGCCTGATGCGGCAGAAATTGGTGAATTAAAAATTATTAAAATATATACGTTGCAAGTATAGTTCTTAACTCACCAGAAATCCACTTATCAATTTAGAAAGGTGTTATAAAAATTTAAATTTAAAATACTGGGAGTATGAATCCCAGGTCGTCTCCCAACGAGTTGCAGAAAAGTGTGCTATTTTATTAATCAGATATTTTCAAAAAGGTTTGAGTTGAGTAAACAGGGAATTAAATTGGAGAATTTGAATAATGTAAATAAAAGCCTAGACTGGGAGTTGATTAGTTGGAAGCCCCATTAATGTTGGGGAACTCTCTAGATTAATTGATAATTAAAGGTTATCCTGTTTAATTATCTCTTACTAGGTAAGGGAAAGTCAAACAAGTTGGAATGCTATGTCCGTTCGCAAGTTGCAACCCACTTAATTAAAAAGGGATTGGTGTTAGTGACTAGAGGGAAATCCAACACTAAACCCAATTACAATCTTTCTTTTAAGCCTTCCAACTCAAGGATTCCTTTCAATCAACTCCCCATCAAGTTAGGGAACTACTCGCTCATTGAGAATGTAAAATTCATAACATGTGAAAAGGAATTAAAGAAAGACATTGTAAATAAAAACCAAAATAATCAATTAAATATGAAAGTAATCATTGTATTAAATAATCCTAAAAATATTCCAATGGTAAAATTAACAAAGCAAAGGACATGGAAGAGTAAAGCCAAGTAAAAAAAAGAACTAGAATGACGAAGTCTTGATGAGGTAATAACTCTTCTCAGTATCCCAATGCAAAAAGTGATAGAAAAATAAAAATCCTAAAGACTATGAATGTAGAGAGAAAAACCTAGAGGAGGAGTAAAAACTAGATCTAAAACTAAAACTGTGTAGAATGAATTGTTGTTCCTGGTTCTGCATGTTCTCTGGCTCTAGTCTGCTGTTCTGGGCCGAAAGCTGGGTCAAAATAGGGCCCGGAATTGCCCTCAGTGAATTCTGCAGATTATGCAGATCGTGCACGTCACGCGATCGCGTCATCCATGCGAACGCGTCATTCGCGTTTTTCCTTGCCACGCGTTCGCGTCGTCCACGCCTCCGCGTCACTTGTGCTTTTCCATTCCGCGTGGTTGCGTGAGCCATGCGGCCGCGTCACTGCGATTTCTCCTCTTTCGCGCAGACGCGTGAGCCATGCGGCCGCGTCACTTCTCACTGGTTGTCTCCTCAATTTCTTGTGTTCCTTCTATTTTTTGCTAGCTTCCTTTCCACTCTCTAACTCATCCATGCCTTATAAAGCCTGAAACACTTAACACATAGATTACGGCATCGAATGGGATAAAGGAGAACTAAAATGCATAATAAAAAAGTCTCTAGGAAGCAATTTTCAACAATGTAATAATTTCAGGAAGGAAATATAAATGCATGCTAAATTAATGAATAAGTGGGTAAGGATCATGATAAAACCACGCAATTAAACACAATATAAACCATAAAATAGTGGTTTATCAACCTCCTCACACTTAAACATTAGCATGTCCTCATGCTTAATTAAAGGAGATAAGATAAATAAGTATGAACATGTAGAAACTCATGCAATGTAATGCAACCTGTATATATGAATGCAACTATATGATTCTTGCCCACTTGATCAAAAGTAAATAAGCTCTTCAAAACAATTACAAATCAAATTCCACTAATTCTATCATTATACAGTAAGACAAATAAAAGTGCAAGAAGATAGCTCAAGAAAGCAGGGAACATGAAAATTCAAGCATTGAACCCTCACTGATGATGTATGTACGCTCTAATCTCTCTAGTGTATAGGGTAATCACTCTATCCTTCTCTAATCATGCTCTCTAACTTTTGTTTTTCTCCTAACCAATCAACAACAGTTAATATGCCAATGCAAACATCATGAGGTCTTTTCAAGGTTGTAATGGGGCCAAGGTAAGGGTAGGGATACATATATGGTTAAGTGAGCTTATAAATTGAATCTTTAATTAACCCAAGCTTTAACCCAACCTATATATTTCATATAACCTTAGAATTCATACCTAGCTACCCAGAATTCCCTTTTACATTCCATACTCATGTGTCAATTTTATCATATGTGCATTGATCTTTGAATTTTTAATTCAGCATTGGGGTAATTTTTGTCCCCTTATTTATTTATTGATAAATTTTTTTATAGACATAAAAATAAATATAGCTTATCAATGCACATAGATTTTTAATTCTTATAGTTTCACATGAGTAGGTATCCAAATTCCCATTATATTATCATGACACATTCCCTTAATAACTTTTGTTCCCACAAATTCCCATACATAACTAGCATACACAATTCTATCTTAAGCTAACCAAAGATTCAATTTGGGATATACAATTGTTTTTTTTTCTCCGCTTAAGGCTAGTAATGTGGTAAAATATAGAACAAACGGGATTTAAAGGCTCAAAGTGGTTAACAAAGGTAATTAAAAAAAAGGTAGGCTTAATTTGGATAAGTGTGTTTAAACAAATAATGGCCTCAATCACATGCAAGCATACAAACATAATAAATATTGGACATATAGGATGAAACAAAATATAAATTACAATCATAGAGAAGTAAACACACAAGAATAAAATAATTATGGTTAAATCATGTAACCATGCATAAAGGCTCAAATCTTCACAGGTTGTGTGTTCTTTAGCTCAAAAATCATGTTCCAAATACAGCTTGAAGCAAATTTATCATAAAAGTTTTGATTAAAATTAGTGAAATTTTGTTCCAAAGATATATTTTTAGAAGAAACTTATTGTCTTTTCAATCAAGTAGAACATGCATGCAACTAACCTATTACTATGCAATTTATCCTATTCTATAAAAGAAAGAAAATCTAACTAAAATATCCTAATTTATTGGTGCTAGGGAAGAGAAATTACCTCCGGAAGTCAGGTACTGACCGACCTCCCCACACTTAAGGCTTTGCACCGTCCTCGGTGCCATCTGTTAGGAACAATGGTGGGCTGGTGGCAGTGTCTCCACAGTCGGGGCCGTCATGGCTCCCTGTGCTGGTGAAGGAAGTGGAGTCTGGGGTGTCTGAGTCTCTGTGATGACAAGTCATCATATACCCATTTTTCAAGCTAATTTCACTTGTTTTGTTAGCATTTATGCACTTTCTTGCATCCTAAGTAAGTGATTTGGAGTGAAAATGCATAACTTCTCTAAATCAAGCAACCACCATGAAATTAATGTTAAATCATGAGGTTTGAGCTAATTTTAATTGAATTTTAATTGATTTATAAACCTCTTGAATTTAGTGATACTTGGAGTGGTTGTTTTGGTTTATTGTAGGTGAAGAAAAGAAAAGAAAAGGAAAAGCGTGGCCTAAGAAGTGTAGCCTAAGGAAAGGAAAGCGTGGCCAAAGTAATAGGAAGCGTGCCGCATGCAAAGGGAGAGGCAACATTGCCCTCCACAAGGGCACACTGCCCTCTAGGAGGGCAATATAAGAGAACCAAGAAGAGAAGGCAACTCTGCCCTGCCCACTACAAGGGCAGAGCACAAAATGTGCCTTGGGACCAAGAGGAAGAGAACCTTGCCCTGCCCTCCACAAGGGCAGAATCGGGCTCTCTAAGGAAGAAATTCAAGGGAAAAATGTCACCCATGCATGCCACAAGACTCGAACAAGGAACCATGAGGAAGCCAAGAACTAAGGTTGATTGCCGTGCCAAGAAGCCAAGAAAAAAATGAGAAGCGTGTGCCCCATCTGTGTTTCGAACACGGGACGTGAAAGAGGGAACATTGCCCTGCCCTCTGCGCGGGCAGGGCAGAATCTTGTGTGTGGCGCACCAAGAAGCAAATCTGGCACACCATGGCACGTTCTGGCAGCATCTGGCGCACCAACCTCAATCCTGGCAGCACCAAAATTTCCTGCCCTGCCCTCTGCGCGGGCAGGGCAGCATCCTATGCACCAAGCTCAATTCTGGCGCACCAATTTTTGATTCTGGCGCACCAATTCCTGATTCTGGCAGCACCAAGGAATTTCTGGCGCACCAACTTTTCCTGCCCTGCCCTTGGCGCGGGCAGGGCAGCATCTCACGCACCAAGGCCGCACCAGCTCGCACCAACCATCCGCACCATGCATCAATTTTCTGCCCTGCCCTCCACAAGGGCAGGGCAGCCTCCTGGGAGTGACTTTTCATGGGCCGAAAATTCAAATTAAAATCCATTTGAATTCATTTCTTCACCAATTCAAAAGCCCATCCAAATCCCAATATCCAAGAATAGAAAGTGTATAAATAGGAATTAGTTTGATGTAATTAGGACTTTTACACACACACTTTTACCTGCACTTTTGAATTTTACTTTTAACTTTCTTTTGAGCTTTGAATTCTGCAACTTCTCTTGGTGACTCCACCGAGATTTTAGAGAATTAGGGAGGAGAATTGATCTCTCTTCTTCCTCGTTCTTACTTGGGTCTTTTTAATTTCCTTGTTTTGAGTTTTGGGTGTGAAGAGTTGAGGAAATTCTGTCTCAACCTCCATTCAAAATCTCTTCAATTCTGTTTCTGCATAATCAAGTTGAATTTCATTTTCTCTACTGCTTCTTCTTCTAATTCTTGTCAATTGCTTTGTTAACTTGGATCTAGGAAGGCAAATAGAGATCTAGGCTCTGCTACCTAGTCTCTTGAGACCTGAGACCCAATTTTACTTTTGGTTCTTCTGTGAACCTCTTCTGCACTTTATTTCTTTTCTGTTTGAATGCTTACTGCTTCTGATTCAATTTTTGCTCTCTTAATTGTTGCAATTTACTTTCTCTCTGTTTAGATTCTGCAATCCCAGTCCTCAGTTCCCTTTTACTTTCAAGCAATTTATCTTTCTTGCCATTTAAGTTACTGCAATTTACATTTCTTGCACTTTAAGTTTAAGTCATTTACTTTCTTGTTCTTTAAGATTCTGCAAATTTACCTTCCTGTTCTTCCATTTACTGCACTTTTCCCTTCCCCTTTTACATTTACTGTCATTTACTTCTTGTCAAACACAAATCACTCAACCAGAACTTGATTCGCTTGACTAAATCACCCACTAAACTAAAATTGCTCAATCCTTCAATCCCTGTGGGATCGACCTCACTCATGTGAGTTATTATTACTTGATGCGACCCGGTACACTTGCCGGTGAGTTTTGTGTTGGATCGTTTTCCACACATCAAGTTTTTGGCGCCGTTGCCGGGGATTGAAATAGATTGACAATGATTAAGTGAAGTGGAGGTCTAGATTAAGCATTTTTTTTCTTTTCTGTTATTCTAATTCTTACTAACACACTAACTGTTTGAGTTTTTGCTTAAACAAACTAAAACTTCATTCGAGCTATAGATTGAAGTTTCATTAGCTTTCTGGGTCTGTGTGTTTATTGTTGTGTGTTTGCATGTCAGGTACAGGAAGATCTTCCCCTATCCTCTCTGAAATTGATCAAAGAACTCTTCGGAGAATAAGAAGAGCTGAAAGAGGGAAGAACGTTATTGGAGAAGAAGAATCTGAGGAGGAATTCCAAGAAATGGAAGGAGATCCCAATCAACCAGAAGGAGGAGCCAATAATAACCAACATCAACGAAGAGTCCTGGCTTCATACACATTTGCAAATGCTAGGCATTGTGGGAGTAGCATTCTTCCTCCCAATGTCAATGCAAACAATTTTGAACTCAAGCCACAACTCATCACTTGGTTCAAAACAACTGTTCCTTTGGAGGAGGACCTTTGGAGGATCCAAATCAACATTTGTCCACCTTCTTGAGAATTTGTGACACGGTGAAAACCAATGGTGTACCCCCTGATAGCTACAAGTTGTTGCTCTTCCCATTCTCTCTCAGAGATAAAGCCACTCAATGGCTAGAGACCTTTCCAAAAGAAAGCATCAACACTTGGGATGACTTGGTGAGCAAGTTCCTTGCTAAATTCTATCCCCCTCAAAGAATCCTAAGGTTGAAGACTGAGGTTCAAACGTTCACTCAAATGGAGTCTGAGAACTTATATGAAGCATGGGAAAGATATAAGGCTCTATTGAGGAAATGTCCACCAGAGATGTTCACTGAGTGGGACAAGTTGCAGAACTTCTATGAGGGACTCACTCTTAAAGCTCAAGAAGCTCTTGATCACTCTGCCGGAGGCTCATTACAACTCATGAAGACCACAGAGGAAGCTCGAAACCTCATTGATATGGTGGCCAACAACCAATATTTCTTTGCTCATCAAAGACAACGCCAACCATCACAAAGAAGAGGAGTAATGGAGTTGGAAGGAGTTGATTCTATTCTAGCTCAGAACAGATGATGCAACAGCAGATTCAACAACAATTTGAGCAAATGGCCAAAAGGATTGATGGCTTGCAAGTGGCAGCAGTGAGCACCACAAGCCAACCTCCAACCACTTGGGTGCAAAGTGAAGAAACTCAAGAGGAGCAACAGCAAGAGCAAGTCCAATACATGCACAACCAAAATCCTGGAACAAATGAAGTCTATGGGGATACTTACAATCCATCTTGGAAGAACCATCCCAACCTCAGATGGGGAGACAACCATAATCAAAACCAACAACCATGGCAAAGAAACACAGGACAGAACAATTGGAAAAACACAAACCCCCAGCCAAACACTAACCAAAACTCATACAGAAAACCACAAAATAACTACCCCAATTCTAACCAATACCCACCCAATAACCAACCAACTAACCAAAACACTTATCATCATCCATCAACACCCCAAAACCAACGAATTACACAAGACTCACAGAGAATCACCAATCTAGAGCTGCTCATGGAGAAACTGATGAAGAACCAAGAATTGACAACAAAGAACCAAGAAGCCTCCATGAAGAACCTAGAGAGGCAGATTGGACAAATTTCCAAGAAGATTTCTGTTGAAAAACCATCAAGTTCACTACCTAGTGATACCATTCCCAACCCAAAGGAAGAATGCAAGGTAGTGCAACTAAGAAGTGGAAAGATGTTAGTGGATGGTAACCAAGGAGCAACAACCAAGCATGGTGACAATGAACCAACAAAGAATGATGAAGCCACCAACAAGGACATGCTAAGCAAGAATATCCCAGAAAAACTCATAGAAGGAGACAACAAACCACAGAATTTGAAGAAAGGAAAGCAAATCATGGAAGAACCACTTCCAAAACAACATCAAGTGGAGAAGAGCTCAACACCACCACTACCTTATCCACAGAGATTTCACAAAGAGACAAAGGATCAGCACTTCCACAAATTTCTTGAGACTTTCAAGAAGTTGGAAATCAACATACCCTTGGCAGAGGCTTTGGAGCAAATGCCTCTGTATGCTAAGTTTCTAAAGGAGCTCATCAACAAGAAAAGAGATTGGAATGAGAAGGAAACGGTGAGGCTCAGTGAAGAATGCAGTGCACTCATTAAAAAGGGACTCCCTCCCAAGCTTGAAGACCCTGGAGGTTTCTTCTTACCATGCACTATTGGAAACCTGTTCATTAACAAGGGGATGTGCGATCTAGGAGCAAGCATAAATCTAATCCCATATTCTCTAGTGAAAAAGCTTGGCATAGAGGAGGTGAAACCAACACAGATGTCTTTGGAATTGGTGGACCAATCAGTAGTATATCCTAAGGGGCTGATTGAGAACCTTTTAGTTAAGGTTGGCAAGTTCATCTATCCGGCAGACTTTGTGATCCTGGATTCTTCAGAAAATGGAAGTGACTCCATAATACTTGGTCGACCATTTCTGGCTACTGCTAGAGCCATTGTGGATATAGAGCAAGGAGAGTTAACCCTCAGGATGCATGAGAAGAGCATCATCCTGAAAGTCTTCCCAGAATTACAAAGGGATGAAGAAACAAGCAAAATGAGTGATGATCTGCTTCCAAAGCAATTAACTGACACGGAAGTAGAACAGAAAAACAAACAGATGCAAGAAGAAAAAGGGATTCACAAGGAAGCAGGAGTGATAAGCAAGAAGGAAGGTATCACAACTCAAATGACTGTCAAGAAAGAAAGATCAACAAGAAAGAAAAAGATGAAGAGCAAGAAAAAGGCTCACAAAGGGTGGAAGAACAAGAAAATCCCAACTGAAGGGTTTTCTAAAGGTGATAAAGTGCAACTAGTATATCAACAACAGGGAGCAGAAGATTATTACACTGTCAACCAAATACTTTCTCTTGAACATATGGAAATTGAACATCAAGGCACACAGAGAAAGCTGACAGTGAGAGGTGACAAGTTGAGACATCACCAACATCAACCACCCTAAAGGGAGGTCAATGTCAAGCTAATGACAATAAAAGAGCGCTTCATGGGAGGCAACCCATGGTTTAAGATTTCTGTCTTCTCTTTTATTTAATAAGCTATGATTCCTCTGAATATGATTTTGAATTTTCATGCCTGGTAAATGCACATATCATTTTAAAGCACATGTCAAACTTCTAAGTTTGGTGTCCCTTAAGGCACACTTAATTTTTGCTTTTCAAAAAGAGAGGGAGTTATCCTTAGAACATATGCATAATTCTTCTTGAGGAAGCATATGACCAAACACTAAGTTTGGTGTCTGCATGTGTAACAATGCTCAGAGGATCATTTCCCAATCATGGATTCAAAACCTTACACAAAGGGATCATGCATCAGTCTTTTAAAATGCATCAATTGTGAAGAATGGTTTGCATTGCTAAGCCATCCCCTAAATAAAAGATAAGTTTGGTGTTCACCAACCTTTAACATCTTTAATTAAGGGACACAATTGACCATAAAAATATTTTTCATAATAATAAACAAAACAAAACAATTTTTTTTCATTTAATACAAATTAATTGCCAACGGCCATAGTAATGATCTAAGGCTAGCTATCTTGATTCTAGCAGGAGAGAAAAGATTGTTGCAGCTGAATGAGCTAGATGAGTTTAGACTAGAAGCTTATGAAAATACCAAGATATACAAGGAGAAAGCTAAGAGATGGCATGACAGGAAGATCTTGAAGAAAGAATTCAAACCTGGACAACAAGTACTCCTGTATAACTCACGGCTCAAGATATTCCCTGGCAAGCTTAAGTCTAAATGGACTGGTCCATACTTGGTGACTAAGGTTTTTCCTTATGGGAGCATCGAATTGCTAGATGAAGCAACAAAGAATCAGTTTACAGCAAATGGTCATAGAGCAAAATTGTATCTAGGGGGACAATGGAACAAAGAAAAGGAGGTCCAGAACCTAAACCCTCCTTGAAGCAAAAATAGAAGATGTCAAGCTAATGACAATAAAAGAGCGCTTGTTGGGAGGCAACCCAACCTGAGGTAGTTTCTTTTCATAGCTTTTCCAATAAAAATGTTGAGTAAATGGTGTGGATTGCAAGGAGCTAAGTTTGGTGTTGCACACCAAAACAATTTGAGGGAGAATGAAAATTTTTAAATTTGGTGTTCCACCAAAAATATCATTTAAAAACACATTCTCACCTCTTGCATGATTCTAGCTCCAAGCAATCAAACACATTATTCAACTGTTAAATTGTTTTCTAGCTTTTATTTCATTAACCTTTAGCAAGGATACATGGTTTCAAATATGGTTGACTTGTTGCATCTGAGGCAGTGGCAAACAATTAAGTTTGGTGTCTCTACACCAAAAATCAATCCTGGAGCCACACTCAGTTTATGCATACTAACCATATAACTAAGGGCTTGAGAAGCAAGCAACTTTGAGGATTATGCAGAATATGAGTCAAAAATTGAAGACATTATGCATCTTGACTCAAAGAGAACACAACAGAAGGAAAAATCAAAGGGCTGCAACTTCAAAGGTTGTATCTGAACTTAATCCCTGCTGCTGTGTATTGTTTCGAACATGGGAATCATTGTATGTCTTGCTAAAGTGTTCATCTAGTTGCAAGTGAAATTGCTTGTTAAAAATGCTAAGTCTGCATAATGCTTGTATCTATCACTTAGCTTAAAAATTGTTTTGTTTCCCATATGCTTAAATAAAAGAGTTTGGTTTGAATTGAAAAGTAAAATATCCAATGTTGCATAAGTATGAATGGAAGTTAGTGGTGGTATATGTGTTTGATTAAATGCATAACTCATGAAATAATTGTTGCATAATATCATTCTTATTCAATTGTGAGTTAGCTTGCTGTTACAAAGATTCTGATCAAGAATGAAACAGCCCTTGATAACAAAAACAGAAAGAAAAGAGAAGAAAAGCCAAAATGGCAAGAAAAAACAAAGAATAAAGGTTGGACACCAATAGCTTGAACCTTAGGACATATGCCTGTGGTGTTCTTGTACTAAGATCTGCTTGGATGAGTAAATTCTAAGGGGTATTTTGAAACCCGGTCACTTAGATCAACTGATTTGGGATGGCCAATTGAAAATCCACAATAAAGAGCAACTTAGATACAGAACATTTAGTAGTCCAAAGAGATGCTGGGCATCAATGATCCTAGGAAGAATTAATGAGCCATGTGTCTGTGGTGGAAAGATGTTGAGCAAAAGAAAAGAAAATAAAGCCAAAGGCTATGCTGCAGCATTTGACACCCAACCTCTAAAAGAATAATAAGCTTGTTAAGCAGTGTAAGCCAAGAAAAGTTAGCAAGGGAGTGAGTAAAAGGTGAGTCTTATAACAGCAAGTTTAGCAAACCTTTGATGCAAAATGTATATTATGTAACAAGAACAATAACTTGAGTTGTCATTGTCTGCATAAATGCCCCATAGATCACGTTCTGCTATCTGCATAATAAGGATAAGTATCCTTTTCTTATTCATTCCATTTACTCTTAGTTTTGAGGCTTGCTTGGGGACAAGCAAGATTTAAGTTTGGTGTTGTGATGACAAGTCATCATATACCCATTTTTCAAGCTAATTTCACTTGTTTTGTTAGCATTTATGCACTTTCTTGCATCCTAAGTAAGTGATTTGGAGTGAAAATGCATAACTTCTCTAAATCAAGCAACCACCATGAAATTAATGTTAAATCATGAGGTTTGAGCTAATTTTAATTGAATTTTAATTGATTTATAAACCTCTTGAATTTAGTGATACTTGGAGTGGTTGTTTTGGTTTATTGTAGGTGAAGAAAAGAAAAGAAAAGGAAAAGCGTGGCCTAAGAAGTGTAGCCTAAGGAAAGGAAAGCGTGGCCAAAGTAATAGGAAGCGTGCCGCATGCAAAGGGAGAGGCAACATTGCCCTCCACAAGGGCACACTGCCCTCTAGGAGGGCAATATAAGAGAACCAAGAAGAGAAGGCAACTCTGCCCTGCCCACTACAAGGGCAGAGCACAAAATGTGCCTTGGGACCAAGAGGAAGAGAACCTTGCCCTGCCCTCCACAAGGGCAGAATCGGGCTCTCTAAGGAAGAAATTCAAGGGAAAAATGTCACCCATGCATGCCACAAGACTCGAACAAGGAACCATGAGGAAGCCAAGAACTAAGGTTGATTGCCGTGCCAAGAAGCCAAGAAAAAAATGAAAAGCGTGTGCCCCATCCGTGTTTCGAACACGGGACGTGAAAGAGGGAACATTGCCCTGCCCTCTGCGCGGGCAGGGCAGAATCTTGTGTGTGGCGCACCAAGAAGCAAATCTGGCACACCATGGCACGTTCTGGCAGCATCTGGCGCACCAACCTCAATCCTGGCAGCACCAAAATTTCCTGCCCTGCCCTCTGCGCGGGCAGGGCAGCATCCTATGCACCAAGCTCAATTCTGGCGCACCAATTTTTGATTCTGGCGCACCAATTCCTGATTCTGGCAGCACCAAGGAATTTCTGGCGCACCAACTTTTCCTGCCCTGCCCTTGGCGCGGGCAGGGCAGCATCTCACGCACCAAGGCCGCACCAGCTCGCACCAACCGTCCGCACCATGCATCAATTTTCTACCCTGCCCTCCACAAGGGCAGGGCAGCCTCCTGGGAGTGACTTTTCATGGGCCGAAAATTCAAATTAAAATCCATTTGAATTCATTTCTTCACCAATTCAAAAGCCCATCCAAATCCCAATATCCAAGAATAGAAAGTGTATAAATAGGAATTAGTTTGATGTAATTAGGACTTTTACACACACACTTTTACCTGCACTTTTGAATTTTACTTTTAACTTTCTTTTGAGCTTTGAATTCTGCAACTTCTCTTGGTGACTCCACCGAGATTTTAGAGAATTAGGGAGGAGAATTGATCTCTCTTCTTCCTCGTTCTTACTTGGGTCTTTTTAATTTCCTTGTTTTGAGTTTTGGGTGTGAAGAGTTGAGGAAATTCTGTCTCAACCTCCATTCAAAATCTCTTCAATTCCGTTTCTGCATAATCAAGTTGAATTTCATTTTCTCTACTGCTTCTTCTTCTAATTCTTGTCAATTGCTTTGTTAACTTGGATCTAGGAAGGCAAATAGAGATCTAGGCTCTGCTACCTAGTCTCTTGAGACCTGAGACCCAATTTTACTTTTAGTTCTTCTGTGAACCTCTTCTGCACTTTATTTCTTTTCTGTTTGAATTCTTACTGCTTCTGATTCAATTTTTGCTCTCTTAATTGTTGCAATTTACTTTCTCTCTGTTTAGATTCTGCAATCCCAGTCCTCAGTTCCCTTTTACTTTCAAGCAATTTATCTTTCTTGCCATTTAAGTTACTGCAATTTACATTTCTTGCACTTTAAGTTTCAGTCATTTACTTTCTTGTTCTTTAAGATTCTGCAAATTTACCTTCCTGTTCTTCCATTTACTGCACTTTTCCCTTCCCCTTTTACATTTACTGTCATTTACTTCTTGTCAAACACAAATCACTCAACCAGAACTTGATTCGCTTGACTAAATCACCCACTAAACTAAAATTGCTCAATCCTTCAATCCCTGTGGGATCGACCTCACTCATGTGAGTTATTATTACTTGATGCGACCCGGTACACTTGCCGGTGAGTTTTGTGTTGGATCGTTTTCCACACATCACTCTGCAATCTCCTCTAAGCAGCTCCCTGAGGTGTTTGAATCGGTGTTGGTTGCGGCGCTCTCGGAGCTTCGCTTTCTTTTCATGTTGGTCCAACCGCTTCAGTATTTGATGCAGCAGTTGACTAGTAGATGGTGGAGGAGCTGCAACATCGTCTGTGGACTGGCTGGTAGTGGCAAGCTGTGGCCTGAGATATCTCCCGTTAGGGACATACTGATCATCCCGTGGAAGAATGACTTTGGTGTCTCCAGCCCTGTAGGATACTCCGGCTACTGAGATAAGATCAGAGACTAATGTGGGGAAAGGTAGGTTGCCCGTGATCTGCACATGTTTCATAGCTTTCCGGATATGTCTTGGTAAATTGAGGGGCTAGTCTGTGAGGATGCACCATAGTAGAACGGCCATGTCTGCGGTGAAGGAGGACTCATGAGTACTCGGGAAGACGTAATGGGAAGTAATCTGTGCCCATACGTGAGCCTCTAAGGTAAGTGTAGAAGCCGAGATTCCCTTAGGACGGGAACGATGGTATCCGAAGATCCATTTGCTGCTAGGTCGAGCGATAACTTTGAGAACAGTGTCCCAGTCAAATGTGTATGCCTGGCGCTTGATTGTGGCTTTCTGAAAAGCGTCCAACCCTTCTGGAGTAGGTGGGAGATCTAAGGCTTGCTGTATGGCCTCTTCTGTAATGGGGACTTGCTTCTAGAGTAAATAGACGAACTGCAGAGTCGGCAGGTGGAAGTTGGAGTAGAACTCAACAACCCAAGAAAGATTAACCTGTCATGGCGGTCTCTGTAAGAATCCCCAATGTCTTTGTGCAATTTGTGGCTCAACAAATTCAGCAATACGAGGCGGAAGGATAAGAAGGTGTTCATTGTTGTAATTTTGAGCTGCCAGAATAGGAAACATCTGCTCACAGTAGCAATTTGGGAATCATGCGGTGTCCTTGGCTGGAAAGGCTCTCTCTTTTTCATCAACCTTGATAATTCTTTTAATTCTTTTTGTTGAGGGTTTGACTGCAGTTGAAGAAGGCTCGGCCACTAATGCTTTCTTCGTTCCTTTCCTTGCTGTGGGTTTAGGGATAGCTTTCTCTTTGCCTTTCTTGGTGGCCATTCTGAAAAAGGGAAGAGAAAGTAAGTTAAATCCAAAGAATTAAAGCAAGGAAGGGGATGGAGTGAGTGATAAACAGTGCACGGTAAAGAGGAATGAAATAAACACATGGTCATGACAACATGTGAAAAGATCATAAAAGGAAATAGAACAAGTGCATGATAGGGTGAGTAGATGCAAGATGATTATCGGCATGCCGGCAAGGGCATGAGTAGCATAGATCAAGCATCACTTCGTAATAAACTAACATGTTTGTATTGGCAATTAAATTTAATTAATAAAATAGTAAAGAAAATTTGTGAAAAATATGCTTTGAATAGTAGGAAGTATAATAGAGAAGTGCATAATGCCATATGGGCTTTTTTACAAACACATAGCATGCATGGTAAATAAGGTATAGAAAGTATTAAAGCAAACATGCAAGCAACCCTTTAAAGAAAATAATATATAATCACCAAATAATTTGCAATAGTCCACAAGCATATAATGAGGAATAATAACTCAAATAAATTTCTAATACCATGTTAAAAGGAAAGAAGAAGAAAGAAAATAAGGATAATGAAAAGAAAAAGAAAAGAAAAGAAAATAGCATATAAAATAAGAAGAATGATAGAAAAGGAAGGAG
Source organism: Arachis stenosperma (assembly GCF_014773155.1). Classification (NCBI taxonomy): domain Eukaryota; kingdom Viridiplantae; phylum Streptophyta; class Magnoliopsida; order Fabales; family Fabaceae; genus Arachis; species Arachis stenosperma. The sequence goes on from NC_080386.1 coordinate 53,243,287, forward strand.
GGAAGAAGAAAATATAACCTTGTTAATGGAGGTGAGAGAGAGAGAGAGAGTGAAAGGTGAAATAGAAGGAAGAAGAGAGAAGGAAGAAATAAGGAGGGAAAAGAAAAATTAGGATTTGGAGGAGAGAAAAATAAGATATTTTGGCAATTTTGGTTGAGCTGTGCGGCGCAAGCGATGCGGCCGCGTGGGGCACACATTCGCATGATTGCGCTCGAATTCAGTTAACGCGGTCGTGTCGGTCATGCAGTCGCGTGACCCGTGTGATGCTTCTGGCGCGAGTACAGCCTCGCGTCCGCACAACTCTCTGTTCAAATTGATATATTTACCAAATTTGGGGTGACGCGATCGCGTTGGGCATGCGATCGCGTGAGTGGGCTTCAGAAGGGATGACGCGGCCGCGTCAGTGACACGGTCGCGTGATAGGGATGGTGCGTCTAGCACCAATCCAGCACCACTCTCGCACAATATTTCGTTGTGCACCCCTTTTACGTCGAAAATCAGGGCATGCGGCCGCGTGGGGCACGCGGTCGCATGGGAGGCCATGAATCCCATGTGACGCCGACGCGTCAGCGACGCGGTCGCGTGGGATGATTTGTGCCACTAGTACGCCTCCAGCCACGCACCAGCGAAACTCTCTGTTCATTTTTTTATTTTCTCACCTCTCCTGTCGACGCGGACGCATCGCTGATGCGGTCGCGTCGCGTGACCTCTATTTTTTTTATAAAAGTATGCAAATGCAGATGCATGAAGGTATTGATAAATAGAAGAGTTATTGACTAGGAAAAACTAAAAATAGAAAGAAAAGAACGATCATACCATGGTGGGTTGTCTCGCACCTAGCACTTTGCTTTAACGTCCGTAAGTTGGACGCTCCACTAGCTCAAACTTCTGCTATGTGGGGATCTTCCAAGAGGAAGATCTCAAGCACTTTGTTTTTCTGCATCTTCTCTCCATGGTACAGCTTCAGACGTTGTCCATTAACTTTGATAAGTTCAGAGCTTGAAGGGTGGCTTAGGTGATAAACTCCGTATGGTTCGGTCTTCTCTACTCTGTATGGACCTTCCCATCTTGATCTCAACTTGCCGGGCATGAGCCTCAGTCGAAATTTGTAAAGGAGGACTAAATCCTCAGGTTGGAACTCTTTTCTCTTGATGTGCTGATCATGTATAGCCTTCATCTTCTCCATGTATATTCTTGAGTTCTCATAAGCTTCAAGGCGAAGGCTCTCCAGTTCTTGCGGTTGCAACTTCCTTTCAGCTCCAGCTTGCTCAATTCCCATGTTGCACTCCTTGACTGCCCAAAAGGCTCTGTGCTCTACTTCAACTGGGAGATGACAAGCTTTTCCATAAACTAAGCGGAAAGGACTCATCCCAATGGGTGTTTTATATGCTGTCCTGTATGCCCATAGTGCATCTTGTAGCCTGGTGCTCCAGTCTTTTCTATGAGGTTTGACTATCTTCTGCAAGATACGCTTTATCTCTCTATTTGACACATCGGCTTGCCCATTGGTCTGAGGGTGGTATGCTGTTGCAACCTTATGAATAATCCCATGCTTCTTCATTAATCCTGTTAATCTCCTATTACAAAAATGGGTGCCTTGATCGCTCACGATTGCTCGTGGTGATCCAAAGCGGCAAATAATATGGTTTCTCACAAAGGAAACAACGGTGTTAGCATCATCAGTGCGGGTAGGAACTGCTTCCACCCATTTGGAAACGTAATCCACAACTAACAATATATAAAAATAACCATTAGAATTTGGAAAGGGACCCATGAAGTCAATGCCCCAAACATAAAAAATTTCACTGAAAAGCATAATTTGTTGAGGCATCTCATCCCTCCTGGATATATTACCAAATTTTTGGCATGGGAGACAAGATTTGCAAAACTCAGCAGCGTCTCTAAAAAGAGTAGGCCACCAGAATCCACAGTCTAAGATCTTTCTAGCTGTTCTTTGAGGGCCAAAATGTCCTCCACTCTCAGATGAGTGGCAGGCCTCTAAAATGAACTGGAATTCTGAGTGAGGCACACAACGTCTAATTACCTGATCAGTGCCACATCTCCATAAATATGGGTCATCCCATATATAATATTTAGACGTGCTTTTCAACTTGTCCCTTTGATGCTTAGAAAAGTGTGGAGGAAATGTGCGACTAACTAGATAATTAGCTACAAGTGCATACCAAGGGACTACTTCAGATACTGCTTGCAGGTTATTAAATGGAAAATTATCATCTATAGGAGTAGAATCATCCTTAATGTGCTCAAGGCGACTCAAGTGGTCCGCCACTAGATTCTGGTTACCACTCCTATCCTTTATTTCCAAATCAAATTCTTGTAATAGCAGTATCCAACGTATGAGCCTTGGTTTGGACTCTTTTTTAGATAATAGATACTTTAAAGCTGCATGGTCCGAATATACTACTACTCTAGTACCAAGTAAATAAGCTCGGAATTTATCCAGAGCAAAAACAATGGCAAGAACCTCTTTCTCAGTAGTAGTATAATTGGATTGGGCAGCGTCTAAAGTCTTAGACGCATAAGCAATAACAAAAGGATCCTTACCTTCACGCTGAGCCAGCGCTGCTCCTACTGCATAGTTGGAAGCATCGCACATGATTTCAAACGGCTGGCTCCAGTCTGGTCCTCGTACAATTGGAGCTTGAGTCAGGTCGGACTTCAGCTTATCAAACGCTTGTTTGCAATCTTCACTGAACACGAACTCAATATCCTTCTGCAGTAATCTGGATAAGGGAAGTGCTACCTTACTGAAGTCCTTAATAAATCTCCTGTAAAAACCTGCATGGCCAAGGAACGAACGGACTTCCCTCACAGAAGAGCGGTAAGGTAAACTAGAAATAACATTCACCTTTGCCGGGTCTACAGAAATGTCAGTATTGGATACAACATGCCCCAGTACAATCCTTTGTTTTACCATAAAGTGACATTTTTCAAAATTTAATACAAGGTTTGTACTGACACATCTATCTAATACTCTAGATAATCCATCTAAGCAAAGGCTAAAAGAATCACCATAAATGCTAAAATCATCCATAAAAACTTCCATACAGTCCTCAATCAGATCAGAGAAAAGACTCATCATGCACTTTAGGAAAGTGGCTGGTGCATTGCATAGGCCAAAGGGCATTCTCTTGTAATCATAAGTTCCAAAAGGACATGTAAAGGTAGTCTTTTCCTGATCCTCAGGAGCTATATGAATCTGGAAATAGCCTGTGTAACCATCTAAAATGCAATAATGTGATTTACCTGACAGGCGATCCAGCATTTGATCAATGAATGGGAGTGGGTAGTGATCCTTACGGGTGGCTTGGTTGAGATGCCTGTAATCAATGCAGACTCTCCAAGCATTCTGTACTCTGGTTGCTATGAGCTCTCCATGCTCATTCTTCACTGTAATGACTCCAGACTTCTTGGGCACCACTTGTACTGGGCTAACCCATTCACTGTCTGAAATGGGATAAATGATACCTGTTTCCAATAGTCTGGTCACTTTCTTTTTGACAACTTCCAAAATAGTGGGATTCAGTCTTCTTTGGGGTTGGCGGACAGGTCTTGCTCCTTCCTCTAAGAATATTCTGTGCTCACATACTTGAGGGTTGATGCCTACTATATCTGCCAAACTCCACCCAATTGCTTTCTTGTGCTTCCTCAGCATACTAAGTAACTGCTCTTCCTGTTCAGGAGTGAGGTCTTGTGCAATAATAACTGGAAACTTCTGCCCATCTTCAAGATAAGCGTATTTGAGATGTGGAGGGAGAGGTTTCAACTCTATCTTATGGTCATGGGCAGGCTCTGGATTGTCTGGAGCTTGTGAAAATGGCGAAGTGCCCTTATTGTCAGTTAAGAGAGTCCCCACACTTGGACCTTGTTCTGTGTACTGTTCTTCCAACCCTTCCTGGTGGATTTCAGCTACAGTTTCATCTATGATATCACACTGGAAGATAGAATGATCTTCTAGAGGGTTGTTTCTGACTCCATTCAGATTGAAGATTACCATTCGGCCATCTATGTCAAAAGAATATGTTCCTGAAAAAGCATCTAATTTGAATTTTGATGTCTTCAGGAATGGTTTGCTAAGTAGGATTGATGATGGCTTATCTGAGTCATTATTGGGCATCTCCAAGATATAGAAATCGGTTGGGAAAGTGAGCCCTTTAATGTTCACCAAAACATCTTCAGCAACTCCAGATACTGTAATAATGCTTTTATCTGCCAACACAAAACGAGCTGCCGACCTTTTTAAGGGAGGGTGCCTTAAAACATCATATACAGATAAAGGCATTATACTAACACGTGCTCCCAAATCACACATGCAATCATAAATTACTACACCACCAATAGTACAACTAACTATACAAGGACCTGGGTCACTACACTTTTCAGGTAATCCTCCCATTAAAGCAGATATGGAACTACCTAAAGGGATAGTTTCTAATTCATTAATTTTGTCTTCATGTATACATAAATCTTTTAGAAACTTTGCATATTTAGGTACCTGTTGAATAACATCAAAAAGGGGAACAGTTACCTCAACCTTTTTGAAGATTTCTACCATTTTGTGATTAGGTTCCAACTGCTTCCTGGGCTTCCTTGCAAGTTGTAGAAATGGAATGGGAGTGGTGTTTTCTGCAATGTCTGCGCCTTTTGGTGCTTCCTCCTGTGGTTGAGCTTCTTCTTCTTCTTCAGCTATGTCCTGTATGTCCTCTTCCTCTTCAACATCTTTTATTTCTACTACCTCTTCAGCTGAGGCGTGTTTTGGTGGGCTTGGCTCCTCCTAATTCCTCTCCTGAAATGTGGTTTCGGACCTTAGGGTGATGGCATTAATACCACCCTTTGGGTTGGGTAATGGTTGAGAAGGGAGTCCACTAGAGCTTGAGGACTGGTTGTTGGAGTTGTTCATTGATCCAATCTGTGAGATAAGGGCTTGCAAAGTAGAATTCAAACCATTCAAAGTTGCATTAAAGTTATTTTCCATAGCCTATTGTCTCCGATCAATGGCTTGTAATAATTCATCATTAGGGGATGACGAGGGATAGGTGATCTGAGAGGTTTGCTGAGAATTTTGAGGTTGTCTGAGATGAGGTGCTTTGTAGGCCTGATTCTGATTCTGCTGCCTGAAGTTGTTATTGTTATTCCACCTCTGATTTCCATTGTTATCTCTGCCTCCTCTGTTATAATTGTCCCTCCAACCCTGGTTAGAATTGTCTCTCCAACCTTGGTTAGAGTTATCCTGCCATCCTTGGTTATAGTTTCCACCTTGATTGTACCCTTGATTGGGGCGGTCATGAAAGTTATGAGTGGCTGCTACAGTGTTGTCTTCTGGTTGGAGCTGCGGACACTAATCAGTATAGTGACTGTAATCTGCACAGATTCCGCACACTCTTTGTGGAACTAACTGCTGGCTGTGCTGTGGTGGAGAAGGCTGAACTTGCTGAGGTTGTTGTTGATTCAGTTGCATCTGCTTCAGCAAGTTAGTCATTTCACATAAGCTCTGAGCTATAGCAGCATTCTCTTTACTAGTGGATACCTTCGCAACAGCTTTTAACCGTCTTTGTCTCTGCCTATGATTCCTAGTAGAGTCAGCTAAGTCTCTGATCAATTGCTATGCTTTTCTGTAGTCTTGTACTTTTTGATAGAACCATTGCAAGCACCTTCCAGTGTGGTCCTATCTTGAGATTTCAAACCCTGTGTAAAGTAACTGAGCAAAACTATCTTGTCAATCATATAATGGGGACATGCGTCTCGAAGAGTATTGAAGCGTTCCAAGTATTCATAGAGGGTCTCAGATTCATCTTGAATGATCATAGACATGTCTTTCCTCAGTTTATCGGCAACTTCAGCTGGAAAGAATTTATCCAGAAACTCTCTCCTAAGTGCATTCCAGTTGGAAACAATTGCTCCGGGTTGAGTGTAGTACCACTCTCTTGCCTTTCCCTCTAGAGAAAACAGGAAGGCTTTCAATAGAATAGAGATTTCATCAGTGCCATCACGCTTAACAGTAGAACAAGCGGTCTGGAAATTCCTAAGATGCTTGATAGGCTCTTGAGTAGGTAAGCCATGAAATTTGGGCATCAAGTTGAGTAGTGAAGACTTTATTTCAAAATCTGCAGCTACTGCTGGATGGTGCGCCTGGAATGGTTAGAGCGTAAAATCAGGGGCTCCTTCCTCCTGAATAGTGACTCTTCTGGGCGCTGCCATGTCACTTGTACGTAAATAAACCGGATTAGTAGAGAGGGGGCTTGTTTCTTCCTTAGATGACGGTTCAGGTTCGTCCTCAAAGAGGAGTCGCCTACACCGAGCTTGCCTTATATGTGAAAGAGTTCTTTCAATCTCAGGGTCAAATGCTGGCAAGCTTGGATCAGGAAGTGAATGCGTCATTTAACAAAAGAAACGTACAGTTCAAAGTGACAAAAATAAAATAAAATGCAAATAAATAAATTCTAATTAATAACTTTAGCACTCTATTGCAACTCCCCAGCAACGGCGCCAAAAATTGATGCGGCAAAAATTGGTGAATTAAAAATTATTAAAATATATACGTTGCAAGTATAGTTCTTAACTCACCAGAAATCCACTTATCAATTTAGAAAGGTGTCATAGAAAGTTAAATTTAAAATACTGGGAGTATGAATCCCAGGTCGTCTCCCAACGAGTTGCAAAAAAGTATGCTATTTTATTAATCAGATGTTTTCAAAAAGGTTTGAGTTGAGTAAACAGGGAATTAAATTGGAGAATTTGAATAATGTAAATAAAAGCCTTGACTGGGAGTTGATTAGTTGGAAGCCTCATTAATGTTGGGGAACTCTCTAGATTAATTGATAATTAAAGGTTATCCTGTTTAATTATCTCTTACTAGGTAAGGGAAAGTCAAATAAGTTGGAATGTTATGTCCGTTCACAAGTTGCAACCCACTTAATTAAAAAGGGATTGGTGTTAGTGACTAGAGGGCAATCCAACACTAAACCCAATTACAATCTTTCTTTTAAGCCTTCCAACTCAAGGGTTCCTTTCAATCAACTCCCCATCAAGTTAGGGAACTACTCGCTCATTGAGAATGTAAAATTCATAACATGTGAAAAGGAATTAAAGAAAGACATTGTAAATAAAAACCAAAATAATCAATTAAAAATTAAAGTAATCCTTGTATTAAATAATCCTAAAAATATTCCAATGGTAAAATTAACAAAGCAAAGGACATGGAAGAGTAAAGCCAAGTAAAAAAAATGAACTAGAATGACGAAGTCTTGATGAGGTAATAACTCTTCTCAGTATCCCAATGCAAAAAGTGATAGAAAAATAAAAATTCTAAAGACTATGAATGTAGAGAGAAAAACCTAGAGGAGGAGTAAAAACTAGATCTAAAACTAAAACTGTGTAGAATGAATTGTTGTTCCTGGTTTCTGCATGTTCTCTAGCTCTAGTCTGCTGTTTTGGGCCGAAAATTGGGTCAAAATAGGGCCCGGAATTGCCCCCAGCGAATTCTGCAGATTATGCAGATCACGCACGTCACGCGATCGCGTCATCCATGCAAACGCGTCATTCGCGTTTTTCCTTGCCACGCGTTCGCGTCGTCCACGCCTCCGCGTCACTTGTGCTTTTCCATTCCACGCGGTTGCGTGAGCCATGCGGCCGCGTCACTGCGATATCTCCACTTTCGCGCGGACGCATGAGCCATGCGGCCGCGTCACTTCTCGCTGGTTGTCTCCTCAATTTCTTGTGTTCCTTCTATTTTTTGCTAGCTTCCTTTCCACTTTCCAACTCAACCATGCCCTATAAAGCCTGAAACACTTAACACACAGATTATGGCATCGAATGGGATAAAGGAGAACTAAAATGCATAATAGAAAAGTCTCTAGGAAGCAGTTTTCAACCATGTAATAATTTTAGGAAGGAAATATAAATGCATGCTAAATTAATGAATAAGTGGGTAAGGATCATGATAAAACCACGCAATTAAACACAATAAAAACCATAAAATAGTGGTTTATCACTGCCCCTTAAGGAAAACAGAGAAAACAGAGAGCTTGTTCACATTAATTCTGGCCCATTGAGCACGTTGCTGGCAAACACGCTATGCAACTGCAAGTTTGCAACGTGCTTGTGGGTTTCCTGGGTTGGGGCTTGGTACAAGGGCGTTGCCAACTTGGTTTCCAAGTTGCCAACGTGCTTACTGCTCCTTGGATTCAATTCTTGTACTTGTTTTTGGAGTTTAAAGTTGCCTATGGTTTGAGCTTCAATTTTGTGCTCCACTATAGACTATTATACATGGTTGGAAAGCTCTGAATGTCAACTTTCCAACGTAAATTGAAGCACCTCAATTAGATCTCTTTAGCTCAAGTTATGCTCCATTGAAGAGGGTAAGGTCAGCCTGCCAAAATCGCAGGTGTTTTTGGTGAACACACCTTTGTTCTTCCAAGTTGCCAATGACTTCAGATTCTGAAGCTCTAAATGAAGCCAGCTTTTGAAGCTTCAAATGAATGTCAACCCTATACTATAATATATGGTTGGAAAGCTCTAAGTATCTACCTTCCAATTCCGTTAAGGGTGCATCATTTGAAGCTTTACAACTCAAGATATACTCCATGGAATAGGGCAAGGTCAGGCTGCCAGGGTCGCCAGCATGTTTGGCAAACACGCCTTTGTATTTCCAGGTTGCCAACGTGCCTTCTTCATTCCAAGGTTGCCAAGCTTGCTACGTTGTTGATGAACACGCCCATGCAATCCCAAGTTGGCAACTTGCTTCTTCATTCCAAGGCTTGACAAGCTTGCTTGGCGTTGGAGGTAAACACGCCTTTACAATTTCAAGTTAGCAACGTGCTAACTTCTTCCTCCTAGCTCCAAGTTTGCTGCGTTGCCACTGAACACGCCAATGATCCTTCATGTTGGCAACGTGCTCATGTCTGCCTCCTTGCTCTATCTAGGGCTTCCTGACGTTGCCATTGAACACGCCAATGCTTCCTTGAGTTAACAACGTGCTCAAGGCTTCCTTTGTTGCCATCCAGGGCTTCTTGGCATTGCCATCGAACATGCCAATAGTATCTAGCATTGGCAACGTGCATAAGGCTTTCCTTTCACCATCCAGGATTGCCTGGCATTGAAATTGAACACGCTAATAGTATCCAGCATTGGCAACGTGCATAAGGCTTTCCTTTCACCATCCAGGGCCTCCTGGCGTTGCCAATGGACACGCCAATAGTATCCTGCGTTGGCAACATGCACATCTCTGCCTCTTTGCCAAGCTTGCTAGATTCCCAAGCTTTCTTACTCTAATTCTTGCTCCCTTGCCTTCTTGCTTCATTACCTATCATTAACCAAAGAAACTTTCTCAAAGTCTTGCCATTCTATGCAATCAATTTCAAGAGATCTAGTCACATTAATTCATTTATAAGCTCCTTTAATTATTTGCATGAATTTGGCCAAAATTTACCTAGTTCTTGGTACTTGAATGCATAGAGATGAAACTCATTAAAATGCTTGTTTATTTCAAAGAAAATGAATGAAATTAAGCTAAAACTACTTAAACTAACTAGCTAATATAGCAAACATGCAAATGCATCACAACACCAAACTTAAACCTTGCTTGTCCTCAAGCAAGAAAATAATTATACAAAAAGATTTCTTTCAATTAGAACGGGTTGAGGAATAGCTTGTAATGCTTTGGTGAGTGAAGTGATTAAGTGACAGTGGGGTGAACTCTGAATTATATGTTCATGCAAGGATTCCAGTGCTTATTAGTCCCTACATTTTAGAAGTATTAGATCTTAGGACTTTCATTCAAATGATATCATGGAAGTCTCTCTATCGGTAATCACCTTGAAGCAGCTCAAAGTTTCTGTGTCTTAGCCTTGACTCTCTGTGTCATGTCTCAAAGCAGCTCTTTAGATAAGTTTTCAATCAATACTCCCAAACCAGTTGGTTTTAAGGTATTAGGTGTTGAAGCACCCCTTAAGATTTACTTGCTCAAGCCTCTCTCTTTGACACAATTCTACCACAAGCATTTAACTAAGATAGTAACTCTTTGAATTCTCATTTCTTTCTTTTTCTTCCTAGTAATTGATGCTCAGAGCCTTTTGCCATGTTTTTCTATTTTTCTGTTTCTTTTGCTTTCTTTTGTTGCTGATTCTTGGATCAATAGATGTTTGAGAATCTCCATAATACTTCTTTGAACTCTATTTCCTGCGTATGAGCTCCCATGCAGGTTTTCACAAACATACAACCTCAAAACACAATCATACAACTAGAAGCACCACTTCTCCTAATCTTTTGCTTACCTCAAAACAGATTTTTGACTCCTCAATCATTCCTTTCAAAGAAATATTCTCTGTTTGCATTCTTATAGATATTGTGTGCAAGCAATTTCAAGAGTATGGTGTTATGATATATCAAACATCTTAGTTATTGAACTACAAAGAAGTCATACTAAGCAGACAAACAGGGGTACAATATCACTTTCAATCATAACAATTTTGAATACAAGACAATCACTTAACAATACAACCTTTTGGAGTTTACTTGATTTACTCCTTATCATCATCATTGTTGATCTTTACATCCCTCTTTGTTTCTTTGGTTGATGATGTTTAATCCTTCCCAAGATTGAAGTGACTGCCTACAATGAACTTTGAAAGTTGCTTGTCCCCAAGCACTTGAAAGGTAATTATCATGCATATATGCTGATGAATTCTTGAACTACAAGTGGTGTCTAGACACCAAACTTAGTTCCTTGCTTACTTCTATATGCCAAGTAGAGTGCATCTTTCATGCTTATATACTACCTCATGTGCTTTAATCCTAGAAAAAAATAAAGTGCGTAACTAAAAGGTAAACAAATGAAAAGCAAGTTTAATCAATCTCATTGATTGTTTGGAATTTGTGACTATTCATAATTGTCTCAAGGGTTACTTTGCGCTTAATTGATGTTAGTGGTGGGACACCAAACTTAGTTTCATGCATTTACCCTTCATTTGTTTCTCTGTTGGTACAGTCACATTGGTGTGGAACACCAAACTTAATTCCTCACAATACACATAAATTGAACCAACCATTTATTTTGACAAGAGTATGAAAGAGTAGTTACCTAAGGTTGGGTTGCCTCCCAACAAGCGCTCTTTTATCGTCACTAGCTTGACGGTTGTCCCTCATTATGGCAGATGATGATTATAGTGCCTTAGCCCTTCACCTCTCACCGTGAGCTTCCTTCCAGTATCATTCTTGATGATTTCCATATGTTCAAGTGAGAGGATTTTGTTCACTGTGTAGTATCCAGAAAAGTGTGGAGATGTTTCCATTGGTTGGTAAGTTAGCATCACTTTATCCCTTGGTGAGAAGCCTTCAGTGGGGATTTCCTTGTTTCTTCATCCTCTTTGCACCTTCTTCTTGGGGCTCTTTTCTTTTCCAGGAGGTAGTTCAGGTTTTGGGGCCTCAATTTTTGGAAGGTCGTTGCTGAGAATCTCAAATGCAGACTTTGGTTGTAGCTTCTCCTCTATTCTTTGAGCTTGTTGTAACACTTCTACCTTTTTCCTTTCTTCCCAGCATGAGTTTAAGTGTATTGGAAGTGTCTCATTAGGTGCCTCTTTCAAGTTTAGATCCATGGAATCAATCTTCATACACTCTTCCTCTTGGGTGGAATCTTGCAAATTTTTTAAGACATAGAACACTATATGCTCTTCATGCACCCTTAGCATCAATTCTCCTTTTTTAACATCTATCAATGCTCTGGCAGTAGCTAAGAAAGGTCTCCCTAGGATAATGGGAGTGTTGTCATCTTCCTCTGTGTCTGGGATGACGAAGTCAGTTGGGAGGAAAAATTTGTCTACCTTTACCAATACATTCTCCACAACCCCAAGTGCTTGCTGAATGGATTGTCGGCCATTTGAAGGCCTATCTTTGTGGGTTTCAATTAATGAATTTGAAATTTCTTCATCAAGGATAGTGGCATCAGATTTATGCTCGCACCAAGGTCACAAAATGCTTTCTCAATCATCGTGTTGCTTATTGTACAGGGGATATGAAAGCTACCTGGGTCCTTCCTCTTCCTTGGCAATCCTTTTTGGATGATAGCACTACACTCCCTGGTCATCACAACCATTTGTCCTTCTTTCAAGGATCTTTTCTTTGTCAACAATTCCTTCATGAACTTAGCATATAGTGGAATTTGTTCAAGTGCTTCAATGAAAGGGATGTTGATGTGAAGTGTCTTGAATACCACCAAGAATTTGGAGTATTGCTTTTCTTTGTTCTCTCCCTTGAACCTTTGAGGGTATGGGAGCATTGGTTGGTATATTTTCATTGCCTCCTTTTTAACTAACTTCTCACTCTGTGTAGAGGTTTCTTGCTATTGATTTTGCTCATTTGCCTATTCTTTTAAGCCTTCTTTGTCATGCTTTTCCTGAATGATGGCTTCTGTCTCCACTTTCTTTCCACTTCTCAGAGTGATTGCTTTACACTCTTCCCACTTTATGGCTTTTCTTGTGTCCCTTGGATTATCTTCAGTGGTACAAGGGAATGCTCGCTTCTCACCTATCTCAGTGATTTATTTAGCCATTTTTCCTATCTGCCTCTCAAGATTTCTCATAGATACATCTTGGTTTTCGTGTGTTAGAGCTTGATCTTATCTTGCCATCTCTTGAGTCTTGATGAGTTTCTATATCAACATCTCTAAGTTAGAAATCCTTTGAGAGTCTGGATGTGGTTGCATGGGATGTGATGGTTGCTGGTGGAGGTTGTTTGGGGCATTGAGGTGGTTATTTTGTAAGTTGAATGGAGGTGTGGACAAGTTATTTTGGTGAGCTTGTGAGTTATTACGAGGTGGATGATTTATGTTTTATGAGTTTTTATATTGGTTAGTGTTGTTGGATAAATGATTTTGGTTGTTTGTGTTGCGGGAATAGTTGGAGTTGTTGTTCCTTTACCAAGGGTTTTGATTGTCACCCCATCTCAGGTTGGGGTGATTCCTCCAGGATGAGTTGTATGTGTCACCATGAAATTCATTTTGAGAAGAATTTGAAGCATTCTGCATGTATTGAACTTGTTCTTATTGTTGCTCAACATTCCCTACTTCACCTTGGCTCCATTCAATTGAAGGTTGACTTGTTGTGCTCACTGAGGCTAATTTGATGCCATCTATTCTTTTTGCCATCAACTCCATCTGCTGCTAGATTTGTTGGTGCATCAGCTTATTTTGTGCCAAGATAGTGTCTCTCCTTCTAGTTCCAACACACCCTTCTTTTGAACCGGTTGGCATTGTCTCTGATGAGCATAAAAGTATTGGTTGTTGGCCACAATGTCTATGAGATTCTAGGCTTCCTCGGCTGTTGTTCCGAGGGTTACCTGAAACTGTAGGTCGATCTCGGTCGAGATCTTCTGTGCTGGTTGGAGATGACGTGTCAGGCGTGTATGTGGTGACCAAAGCTGCTGCGTCTGATTTGTTGGAATGTTAATGCTGCTGATCCTTTGTCACTGGAAGGTGGTGGTACCTGCAAAGGACTCCGATGCTTAAGTTAGCAAGGGTATTAAACAGGTTTTTAGTAGAATCAGAGTTTGAGTTATACCTTGGTGCTCCAGTGTATTTATAATGGTGTAGAGCGACCTTCTTAGATAAGATAAGTTAGTTATCTTATCTTATCTTTATCTTTCGAGTGAGGTCATCTTATCTTCAAGGAAACCGCCCTTCTCTCTGTAGGCTTGGGCTGCCTTTGGATTTGGGTCGTGTTCCTCTATTTGGTCCCTTTACTGGGCTTTCCTAGAAATTTGGCCGAGCTCTTTGAGAAGAGGTCGGATAGTCTGACCCGAAGAGGTCAGTTGCTTTGTCGCCAAACATCCCAGGTCGGACAGCTTGACCCAGGGTATGAACAGTGCCCCTGCTCGAGCTCGGTCTTTATTTTGGAGGTCGAGTCTTAGTTTTAGGACATCGAACCTTCTCGGGTGAAGCCGAACTCGAGCATTTTTTCGATTTTATCTTTGTAGAGTTCTTTTTTGAATGCGGAACATTTCTTCTTTCGTTTCCTCTGAAAGTGCATGCTTTTGTATTAGCGTCCTAGCCTTGGGAATGCGCGAGGTTTTGAATGCCCTAATTAATTGGTTTTTGATGCTCCGTTTCTCTTGGCTTTTATTTTGAATTTTATTCTCAAGAAACAGTTTTCTCTTTTTTTATGTAACATCCCTCTTTTCTTCATTCTTCTGTTTCACCTGAAGCTTGTCTTTTCGTTTTTCGATGCTGTGTCTTGCGCTTTGCTCAAGGGAAGATTTCTTCGCTCCGGCTTCCTCCTTTCTTCAGAGCTCTTTCTCCTTTCTCTAGGTTGGTTTTTCTCTTTCGTCGTTTTGCCTTCGGTTTTTGATAAAGATTCGATTTTTCTCATGAAGTGCATGCTGGAAAATCTGAATCTTTTCGTATCATTGTGCGACTGCTTGGGGGGTTTTTCTTGCTTTTGAAATGGTCCCTCTGTATTCTAGGGCTCATACTGCTTGTTTTTCTTCTTTTGCAAACTGCCTGAACCTGCTTATTTTCCCAGAAGATTGCTCCTTTGATATTTTTCGTCATGTTGATAGCTTTCTTTGTTGATGAATCCCGTAAAAGAACTTTTTCTTTTGATGGCTCATTTTGATTTTCTTCGCGTTGTTTTGCTTTTTGTTTGTTG